>NW_027274438.1:0-102718 GCF_030028105.1 Mobula birostris
TGACGGGGGAGATATCGGGGTCTGGCCGGCGTGCTGGAGATGGAACTGGCTGACATATCGGGGTCTGGCAGGAGTGTTGGAGAAGGAACTGGCTGAGATATCGGGGTCTGGCCGGATTGCTGGTGAAGGAACTGGCTGAGATATCGGGATCTGGCTGGGGGTGTCGTAGAAGGGACTGGCTAAGATATCAGGGTCTGTCCGGGGTGTGGAGAAGGTACTGGCTGAGATATTGGGGTCTGGCCAGGGTGTCGGAGAAGGAACTGGCTGAGATATTGGGGTCTGGCTGGGGTGTCGGAGAAGTAACTGGCTGTGATATCGGGGTCTGGCCGGGATGTCAGAGAAGGAACTCGCTGAGATATCGGGGTCTGTCCGGGGTGTTGGAGGAAGAACTGGCGGGGATAGCGAGGTCTGTCCGGGGGGAGGAGAAGGAACTGGTTCAGATATCAGGGTCTGGCCGGGGTGTGGAGAAAGACTTGGCTGAGATATTGGGGTCCGTCTGGGGTATCGGAGATGGAACTGGCTGAGCTATCGGTGTCTGCCTGGAGTGTGGGAGAATGAACTGGCTGAGATATCGGGGTCTGTCCGGGGTATCAGAGATGGACCTGGCTGAGATATCGGGGTCTGGCCGGGGTGTCTGTGAAGGAACTGTATGAGATATCGGGGTCTGGCCAGAGTGTTGGAGAAGAAATTGGCTGAGATATCAGGGTCCTGGCCGGTGTGTTGGAGATGGAACTGGCTGAGATATCGGGATCTGGCCGGAGTTTTGGAGTAGGAACGGGGCTGAGATATCGGGGTCTGGCCGGGGTGCTGGAGGTGCAACTGGGGGAGATATCGGGGGTCTGTCCGGAGTGTCGGAGAAGGAACTGGCTGAGATATCGGGGTCTGGCCGATGTGTTGGAGGAGGAACTGGCTGAGATATCGGGGGTCTGGCCGGTGTGTTGGAGATGGAACTGGCTGAGATATCGGGATCTGGCCGGAGTTTTGGAGAAGGAACAAGGTGAGATATCGGGTCTGGCCGGGGTGATGGAGCTGGAACTGGCTGAGATATCGGAGTCTGGCCGGGGTGTCGGAGAAGGAAATGGCTGAGATATCGTGGTCTTGGGCGGGAGTGCTGGAGGTGGAACTGGGGGAGATATCGGGGTCTGTCCGGAGTGTCGGAGAAGGAACTGGCTGAGATATCGGGGTCTGGCCGAGGTGTGGAGGAGGAACTTGCTGGGATATCGGGGTCTGTCCGGGGTGTGGAGAAGGAACTGGCTGAGATATCGGGGTCTGGCCGGGGTGTGGAGAAGGAACGGACTGAGATATCGGGGTCTGGCCGGGGTGTGGAAAAGGAACTGGCTGAGATATCAGGGTCTGGCCCGGGTGTCAAGAAGGAACTGGCTGAAATATCGGGGTCTGGCCGGGGTGTTGGAGAAGGAGCTGGCTGAGATATCGGGGTCTGGCTGGAGTGTTGGAGAATGAACTGGCTGAGATATCGGGGTCTCGCCGGGTGTGGAGAAGGAACTAGCTGAGATATCGGGGTCTGTCCGGGGTGTGGAGAAGGTACTGGCTGAGATGTTGGGGTCTGGCCGAGGTGTGGAGGAGGAACTTGCTGGGATATCGGGGTCTCTCCGGGGTGTGGAGAAGGAACTGGCTGAGATATCGGGGTCTGGCCGGTGTGTGGAGGAGGAACGGACCTGAGTTATCGGGGGTCTGGCCGGGGTGTGGAAAAGGAACTGGCTGAGATATCGGGGTCTGGCAGGGGTGTCAAGAAGGAACTGGCTGAAATATCGGGGTCTGGCCGGGGTGTTGGAGAAGGAACTGGCTGAGATATTGGGGTCTGTCCGGGGTGTTGGAGGAAGAACTGGCGGGGATAGCGAGGTCTGTCCGGGGGGAGGAGAAGGAACTGGTTCAGATATCAGGGTCTGGCCGGGGTGTGGAGAAAGACTTGGCTGAGATATTGGGGTCCGTCTGGGGTATCGGAGATGGAACAGGCTGAGCTATCGGTGTCTGCCTGGAGTGTTGGAGAATGAACTGGCTGAGATATCGGGGTCTGTCCGGGGTATCAGAGATGGACCTGGCTGAGATATCGGGGTCTGGCCGGGGGTGTCTGTGAAGGAACTGTCTGAGATATCGGGGTCTGGCCAGAGTGTTGGAGAAGGAATTGGCTGAGATATCGGGGGTCTGGCCGGTGTGTTGGAGATGGAACTGGCTGAGATATTGGGATCTGGCCGGAGTTTTGGAGTAGGAACGGGCTGAGATATCGGGGTCTGGCCGGGGGTGCTGGAGGTGGAACTGGGGGAGATATCGGGGTCTGTCCGGAGTGTCGGAGAAGGAACTGGCTGAGATATCGGGGTCTGGCCGATGTGTTGGAGGAGGAACTGGCTGAGATATCGGGGTCTGGCCGGTGTGTTGGGAGTTGGAACTGGCTGAGATATCGGGATCTGGCCGAGGTGTGGAGGAGGAACTTGCTGGGATATCGGGGTCTGTCCGGGGTGTGGAGAAGGAACTGGCTGAGATATCGGGGGTCTGGCCGGGGGTGTGGAGAAGGAACGGACTGAGATATCGGGGTCTGGCCGGGGTGTGGAAAAGGAACTGGCTGAGATATCAGGGTCTGGCCCCGGGTGTCAAGAAGGAACTGGCTGAAATATCGGGGTCTGGCCGGGGTGTTGGAGAAGGAGCTGGCTGAGATATTGGGGTCTGTCCGGGGTGTTGGAGGAAGAACTGACGGGGATATTGGGGTCTCGCCGGGTGTGGAGAAGGAACTAGCTGAGATATCGGGGTCTGTCCGGGGTGTGGAGAAGGTACTGGCTGAGATGTTGGGGTCTGGCCGGGGTGTGGAGGAGGAACTTGCTGGGATATCGGGGTCTCTCCGGGGGTGTGGAGAAGGAACTGGCTGCGATATCGGGGTCTGGCCGGGGTGTGGAGGAGGAACGGACTGAGTTATCGGGGGTCTGGCCGGGGTGTGGAAAAGGAACTGGCTGAGATATCGGGGTCTGGCAGGGGTGTCAAGAAGGAACTGGCTGAAATATCGGGGGTCTGGCCGGGGTGTTGGAGAAGGAACTGGCTGAGATATCGGGGTCTGTCCGGGGTGTTGGAGGAAGAACTGGCGGGGATAGCGAGGTCTGTCCGGGGGGAGGAGAAGGAACTGGTTCAGATATCAGGGTCTGGCCGGGGTGTGGAGAAAGACTTGGCTGAGATATTGGGGTCCGTCTGGGGTATCGGAGATGGAACTGGCTGAGCTATCGGTGTCTGCCTGGAGTGTGGGAGAATGAACTGGCTGAGATATCGGGGTCTGTCCGGGGTATCAGAGATGGACCTGGCTGAGATATCGGGGTCTGGCCGGGGTGTCTGTGAAGGAACTGTATGAGATATCGGGGTCTGGCCAGAGTGTTGGAGAAGAAATTGGCTGAGATATCAGGGTCTGGCCGGGGTGCTGGAGGTGGAACTGGGGGAGATATCGGGGTCTGTCCGGAGTGTCGGAGAAGGAACTGGCTGAGATATCGGGGTCTGGCCGATGTGTTGGAGGAGGAACTGGCTGAGATATCGGGGTCTGGCCGGTGTGTGTTGGAGATGGAACTGGCTGAGATATCGGGATCTGGCCGGAGTTTTGGAGAAGGAACAAGGTGAGATATCGGGTCTGGCCGGGGTGATGGAGCTGGAACTGGCTGAGATATCGGAGTCTGGCCGGGGGTGTCGGAGAAGGAAATGGCTGAGATATCGTGGTCTGGCCGGAGTGCTGGAGGTGGAACTGGGGGAGATATCGGGGTCTGTCCGGAGTGTCGGAGAAGGAACTGGCTGAGATATCGGGGTCTGGCCGAGGTGTGGAGGAGGAACTTGCTGGGATATCGGGGTCTGTCCGGAGTGTGGAGAAGGAACTGGCTGAGATATCGGGGTCTGGCCGGGGTGTGGAGAAGGAACGGACTGAGATATCGGGGGTCTGGCCGGGGTGTGGAAAAGGAACTGGCTGAGATATCAGGGTCTGGCCCGGGTGTCAAGAAGGAACTGGCTGAAATATCGGGGTCTGGCCGGGGTGTTGGAGAAGGAGCTGGCTGAGATATCGGGGTCTGGCTGGAGTGTTGGAGAATGAACTGGCTGAGATATCGGGGTCTCGCCGGGTGTGGAGAAGGAACTAGCTGAGATATCGGGGTCTGTCCGGGGTGTGGAGAAGGTACTGGCTGAGATGTTGGGGTCTGGCCGAGGTGTGGAGGAGGAACTTGCTGGGATATCGGGGTCTCTCCGGGGTGTGGAGAAGGAACTGGCTGAGATATCGGGGTCTGGCCGGTGTGTGGAGGAGGAACGGACTGAGTTATCGGGGTCTGGCCGGGGTGTGGAAAAGGAACTGGCTGAGATATCGGGGTCTGGCAGGGGTGTCAAGAAGGAACTGGCTGAAATATCGGGGTCTGGCCGGGGTGTTGGAGAAGGAACTGGCTGAGATATTGGGGTCTGTCCGGGGGTGTTGGAGGAAGAACTGGCGGGGATAGCGAGGTCTGTCCGGGGGGGAGGAGAAGGAACTGGTTCAGATATCAGGGTCTGGCCGGGGTGTGGAGAAAGACTTGGCTGAGATATTGGGGTCCGTCTGGGGTATCGGAGATGGAACAGGCTGAGCTATCGGTGTCTGCCTGGAGTGTTGGAGAATGAACTGGCTGAGATATCGGGGGTCTGTCCGGGGTATCAGAGATGGACCTGGCTGAGATATCGGGGTCTGGCCGGGGTGTCTGTGAAGGAACTGTCTGAGATATCGGGGTCTGGCCAGAGTGTTGGAGAAGGAATTGGCTGAGATATCGGGGTCTGGCCGGTGTGTTGGAGATGGAACTGGCTGAGATATTGGGATCTGGCCGGAGTTTTGGAGTAGGAACGGGCTGAGATATCGGGGTCTGGCCGGGGTGCTGGAGGTGGAACTGGGGGAGATATCGGGGTCTGTCCGGAGTGTCGGGAGAAGGAACTGGCTGAGATATCGGGGTCTGGCCGATGTGTTGGAGGAGGAACTGGCTGAGATATCGGGGACTGGCCGGTGTGTTGGAGTTGGAACTGGCTGAGATATCGGGATCTGGCCGGAGTTTTGGAGAAGGAACAAGGTGAGATATCGGGGTCTGGCCGGGGTGATGG
This sequence comes from Mobula birostris, assembly GCF_030028105.1. NCBI lineage: Eukaryota > Metazoa > Chordata > Chondrichthyes > Myliobatiformes > Myliobatidae > Mobula > Mobula birostris. Next base: position 5,089 of record NW_027274438.1, read on the forward strand.
AGGTGGAACTGGCTGAGATATCGGAGTCTGGCCGGGGTGTCGGAGAAGAAAATGGCTGAGATATCGGGGTCTGGCCGGAGTGCTGGAGGTGGAACTGGCTGAGATATCGGGGTCTGTCCGGAGTGTCGGAGAAGGAACTGGCCGAGATATCGGGGTCTGGCCGAGGTGTGGAGGAGGAACTTGCTGGGATATCGGGGTCTGTCTGGGGTGTGGAGAAGGAACTGGCTGAGATATCGGGGTCTGGCCGGGGTGTGGAGAAGGAACGGACTGAGATATCGGGGTCTGGCCGGGGTGTGGAAAAGGAACTGGCTGAGATATCAGGGTCTGGCCCGGGTGTCAAGAAGGAACTGGCTGAAATATCGGGGTCTGGCCGGGGTGTTGGAGAAGGAGCTGGCTGAGATATCGGGGTCTGTCCGGGGTGTTGGAGGAAGAACTGACGGGGATATCGAGGTCTGTCCGGGGTGAGGAGAAGGAACTGGTTGAGATATCAGGGTCTGGCCGGGGTGTGGAGAAGGAACTGGCTGAGATATCGGGGTCCGTCTGGGTGTTGGAGATGGAACTGGCTGAGCTATCGGTGTCTGGCTGGAGTGTTGGAGAATGAACTGGCTGAGATATCGGGGTCTCGCCGGGTGTGGAGAAGGAACTAGCTGAGATATCGGGGTCTGTCCGGGGTGTGGAGAAGGTACTGGCTGAGATGTTGGGGTCTGGCCGAGGTGTGGAGGAGGAACTTGCTGGGATATCGGGGTCTCTCCGGGGTGTGGAGAAGGAACTGGCTGAGATATCGGGGTCTGGCCGGGGTGTGGAGGAGGAACGGACTGAGTTATCGGGGTCTGGCCGGAGTGTGGAAAAGGAACTGGCTGAGATATCGGGGTCTGGCAGGGGTGTCAAGAAGGAACTGGCTGAAATATCGGGGTCTGGCCGGGGTGTTGGAGAAGGAACTGGCTGAGATATTGGGGTCTGTCCGGGGTGTTGGAGGAAGAACTGGCGGGGATAGCGAGGTCTGTCCGGGGGGAGGAGAAGGAACTGGTTCAGATATCAGGGTCTGGCCGGGGTGTGGAGAAAGACTTGGCTGAGATATTGGGGTCCGTCTGGGGTATCGGAGATGGAACTGGCTGAGCTATCGGTGTCTGCCTGGAGTGTTGGAGAATGAACTGGCTGAGATATCGGGGTCTGTCCGGGGTATCAGAGATGGACCTGGCTGAGATATTGGGGTCTGGCCGGGGTGTTGGAGAAGAAACTGGCTGAGATATCGGGGTTTGGCTTGTTGTCAGAGAAGGAACTGGCTGAGATATCGGGGTCTGGCCGGCGTGCTGGAGATGGAACTGGCTGACATATCAGGGTCTGGCAGCAGTGTCGGAGAAGGAACTGGCTGAGATATCGGGGGCTGGCCGGATTGCTGGTGAAGGAACTGGCTGAGATATCGGGATCTGGCTGGGGTGTCGGAGAAGGGACTGGCTGAGATATCAGGGTCTGTCCGGGGTGTGGAGAAGGTACTGGCTGAGATATTGGGGTCTGGCCAGGGTGTCGGAGAAGGAACTGGCTGAGATATTGGGGTCTGGCTGGGGTGTCGGGGAAGTAACTGGCTGTGATATCGGGGTCTGGCCGGGGTGTCAGAGAAGGAACTCGCTGAGATATCGGGGTCTGTCCGGGGAGTTGGAGGTAGAACTGGCCTAGATATCGGAGTCTGGCCGGGGTCTGGAGAAAGAACTAGTTGAGATATCGGGGTCTGTCCGGGGTGTGGAGAAGGTACTGGCTGAGATACTGGGGTCTGTCTGGGGTGTCGGAGAAAGAACTGGCTAAGATATCGGGGATGGCCGGGGTGTGGAGGAGCAACTGCCTGAGATATCGGGGTCTGGCCGGGGTGTGGAGAAGAAACTGGCTGAGATATCGGGGTCTGGCCGGTGTGTGGAAAAGGAACTGGCTGAGATATCGGGGTCTGGTCAGGCTGTGGAGAAGGAACTGGCTGAGATATCGGGCTCTGTCCGGGTTGTCGGAGATGGAACTGGCAGAGATATTGGGGTCTGGCCGGGGTGTGGAGAAGGAACTGGCTGAGATATCGGGGACTGTCCGGGGTGTCGGAGATGGAACTGGCTGAGAGATCTGGGTCTGGCCGGGGTGTCTGAGAAGGAACTGTCTGAGATATCGGGGTCTGGCCAGAGTGTTGGAGAAGGAATCGGCTGAGATATCGGGGTCTGGCCGGTGTGTTGGAGGTGGAACTGGCTGAGATATCGGGATCTGGCCGGAGTTTTGGAATAGGAACGGGCTGAGATATCGGGGTCTGGCCGGGGTGCTGGAGGTGGAACTGGGGGAGATATCGGGGTCTGTCCGGAGTGTCGGAGAAGGAACTGGCTGAGATATCGGGGTCTGGCCGGTGTGTTGGAGGAGGAACTGGCTGAGATATCGGAGTCTGGCCGGGGTGCTGGAGGTGGGACTGGGGGAGATATCGGGGTCTGTCCGGAGTGTCGGAGAAGGAACTGGCTGAGATATCGGGGTCTGGCCGGTGTGTTGGAGGAGGAACTGGCTGAGATATCGGGGACTGGCCGGGGTGTTGGATGAGGATCTGGCTGAGATGTCGGGTTCTGTCCGGGGTGTGGAGAAGGAACTGGCTGAGATATTGGGGTCTGGCTGGGGTGTCGGAGAAGGAACGGGCTGAGATATCGGGATCTGGCCAGAGTTTTGGAGAAGGAACAAGGCGAGATATCGGGGTCTGTCCGGAGTGTCGGAGAAGGAACTGGCTGAGATATCGGGGTCTGGCCGATGTGTTGGAGGAGGAACTGGCTGAGATATCGGGGACTGGCCGGGGTGTTGGATGAGGATCTGGCTGAGATGTCGGGTTCTGTCCGGGGTGTGGAGAAGGAACTGGCTGAGATATTGGGGTCTGGCTGGGGGGTCGGAGAAGGAACTGGCTGAGATATCGGGGTCTGTCTGGGGTGTTGGAGAAGAAACTGGCTGAGATATCGGGGTTTGGCTTGTTGTCAGAGAAGGAACTGGCTGAGATATCGGGGTCTGGCCGGATTGCTGGTGAAGGAACTGGCTGAGATATCGGGATCTGGCTGGGGTGTCGGAGAAGGGACTGGCTGAGATATCAGGGTCTGTCCGGGGTGTGGAGAAGGAATTGGCTGAGATATCGGGGTTTGTCCGGGGTGTCGGAGATGAAACTGGCTGAGATATCGAGGTCTGTCCGGGGTGTCGGAGAAGGAACTGGCTGAGATATTGGGGTCTGGCTCGGGTGTCGGAGAAGGAACTGGCTGAGATATCGGGGTCTGGCTGGGGTGTTGAGAAGGTACTGGCTGAGATATCGGGGCCTGTCTGGGGTGTCAGAGAAGGAACTTGCTGAGATATCGGGGTCTGTCCGGGGTGTCGGAGAAGAAACTGGCTGAGATATCGGAGTCTGGCCGGGGTGTTGGAGGTAGAACTGGCCGAGATATCGGGGTCTCGCTGGGTGTGGAGAAGGAACTAGCTGAGATATCGGGGTCTGTCCGGGGTGTGGAGAAGGTACTGGCTGAGATATTGGGGTCTGGCCGGGCTGTTGGAGAAGGAACTGGCTGAGATATCGTGGTCCGTCTGGGGTGTTGGAGTTGGAACTGGCTGAGCTATCGGTGACTGGCTGGAGTGTTGGAGAATGAACTGGCTGAGATATCGGGGTCTGTCTGGGGTGTGGAGAAGGTACTGGCTGAGATATTGGGGTCTGGCCGGGCCGTCGGAGAAAGAACTGGCTGAGGTGTCGGGGTCTGGCCGAGGTGTGGAGAAGGAATTTGCTGGGATATCGGGGTCTCTCCGGGGTGTGGAGAAGGAACTTGCTGAGTTATCGGGGTCTGGCCGGGGTGTGGAAAAGGAACTGGCTGAGATATCGCGGTCTGACCGGGGTGTCAAGAAGGAACTGGCTGAAATATCGGGGTCTGGCCGGGGTGTTGGAGAAGGAACTGGCTGAGATATTGGGGTCTGTCCGGGGTGTTGGAGGAAGAACTGGCGGGGATAGCGAGGTCTGTCCGGGGTGAGGAGAAGGAACTGGTTCAGATATCAGGGTCTGTCCGGGGTGTGGAGAAAGACTTGGCTGAGATATCGGGGTCCGTCTGGGGTGTCGGAGATGGAACTGGCTGAGCTATCGGTGTCTGCCTGGAGTGTTGGAGAATGAACTGGCTGAGATATCGGGGTCTGTCCGGCGTATCAGAGATGGACCTGGCTGAGATATCGGGGTCTGGCCGGGGTGTCCGTGAAGGAACTATCTGAGATATCGGGGTCTGGCCAGAGTGTTGGAGAAGGAATTGGCTGAGATATCAGGGTCTGGCCGGTGTTTTGGAGGTGGAACTGGCTGAGATATCGGGATCTGGCCGGAGTTTTGGAGTAGGAACGGGCTGAGATATCGGGGTCTGGCCGGGGTGCTGGAGGTGGAACTGGGGGAGATATCGAGGTCTGTCCGGAGTGTCGGAGAAGGAACTGGCTGAGATATCGGGGTCTGGCCGATGTTTTGGAGGAGGAACTGGCTGAGATATAGGGGACTGGCCGGGGTGTTGGATGAGGATCTGGCTGAGATGTCGGGTTCTGTCCGGGGTGTGGAGAAGGAACTGGCTGAGATATTGGTGTCTGGCTGGGGTGTCGGAGAAGGAACTGGCTGAGATATTGGGGTCTGTCTGCGGTGTTGGAGAAGAAACTGGCTGAGATATCGGGGTTTGGCTTGTTGTCAGAGAAGGAACTGGTTGAGATATCGGGGTCTGCCTGGGGTTTGGAGAAGAAACTGGCTGAGATATCGGGGTTTGGCTTGTTGTTAGAGAAGGAACTGGTTGAGATATCGGGGTCTGGCCGGGGTGCTGGAGAAGGAACTGGCTGAGATATGGGGTCTGGCTGAGGTGTCGGAGAAGGAACTGGCTGAGATATCGGGGTCTGGCCGGGGTGCTGGAGGTGGAACTGGGGGAGATATCGGGGTCTGTCCGGAGTGTCGGAGAAGGAACTGGCTGAGATATCGGGGTCTGGCCGATGTTTTGGAGGAGGAACTGGCTAAGATATCGGGGACTGGCCGGGGTGTTGGATGAGGATCTGGCTGAGATGTCGGTTTCTGTCCGGGGTGTGGAGAAGGAAATGGCTGGGATATTGGGGTCTGGTTGGTGTGTCGGAGAAGGAACTGGCTGAGATATTGGGGTATGTCTGGGGTGTTGGAGAAGAAACTGGCTGAGATATCGGGGTTTGGCTTGTTGTCAGAGAAAGAACTGGTTGAGATATCGGGGTCTGTCTGGGGTTTGGAGAAGAAACTGGCTGAGATATCGGGGTTTGGCTTGTTGTCAGAGAAGGAACTGGTTGAGATATCGGGGTCTGGCCGGGGTGCCTGAGAAGGAACTGGCTGAGATATGGGGTCTGGCTGAGGTGTCGGAGAAGGAACTGGCTGAGATATCGGGGTCTGGCCGGGGTGCTGGAGGTGGAACTGGGGGAGATATCGTGGTCTGACTGGGGTGTCGGAGAAGGAACTGGCTGTGATATCGGGGTCTGGCCGGGGTGTCGGAGAAGGAACTGGCTGAGATATCGGGGTCTGGCCGGCGTGCTGGAGATGGAACTGGCTGAGATATTGGGATCTGGCTGGGGTGTCGGAGAAGGGACTGGCTGAGATATCAGGGTCTGTCCGGGGTGTGGAGAAGGTACTGGCTGAGATATTGGGGTCTGGCCAGGGTGTCGGAGAAGGAACTGGCTGAGATATTGGGGTCTGGCTGGGGTGTCGGAGAAGTAACTGGCTGTGATATCGGGGTCTGGCCGGGGTGTCAGAGAAGGAACTCGCTGAGATATCGGGGTCTGTCCGGGGAGTTGGAGGTAGAACTGGCCTAGATATCGGAGTATGGCCGGGGTCTGGAGAAAGAACTAGTTGAGATATCGGGGTCTGTCCGGGGTATGGAGATGGAACTGGCTGAGCTATCGGTGTCTGCCTGGAGTGTTGGAGAATGAACTGGCTGAGATATCGGGGTCTGGCCAGAGTGTTGGAGAAGGAATTGGCTGAGATATCGGGATCTGGCTGGTGTGTTGGAGGTGGAACTGGCTGAGATATCGGGATCTGGCCGGAGTTTTGGAGTAGGAACTGGCTGAGATATCGGGGTCTGGCCGATGTGTTGGAGGAGGAACTGGCTGAGATATCGGGGTCTGGCCGGGGTGCTGGAGGTGGAACTGGGGGAGATATCGGGGTCTGTCCGGAGTGTCGGAGAAGGAACTGGCTGAGATATCGGGGTCTGGCCGATGTTTTGGAGGAGGAACTGGCTAAGATATCGGGGACTGGCCGGGGTGTTGGATGAGGATCTGGCTGAGATGTCGGTTTCTGTCCGGGGTGTGGAGAAGGAAATGGCTGGGATATTGGGGTCTGGTTGGTGTGTCGGAGAAGGAACTGGCTGAGATATTGGGGTATGTCTGGGGTGTTGGAGAAGAAACTGGCTGAGATATCGGGGTTTGGCTTGTTGTCAGAGAAAGAACTGGTTGAGATATCGGGGTCTGTCTGGGGTTTGGAGAAGAAACTGGCTGAGATATCGGGGTTTGGCTTGTTGTCAGAGAAGGAACTGGTTGAGATATCGGGGTCTGGCCGGGGTGCCTGAGAAGGAACTGGCTGAGATATGGGGTCTGGCTGAGGTGTCGGAGAAGGAACTGGCTGAGATATCGGGGTCTGGCCGGGGTGCTGGAGGTGGAACTGGGGGAGATATCGTGGTCTGACTGGGGTGTCGGAGAAGGAACTGGCTGTGATATCGGGGTCTGGCCGGGGTGTCGGAGAAGGAACTGGCTGAGATATCGGGGTCTGGCCGGCGTGCTGGAGATGGAACTGGCTGAGATATTGGGATCTGGCTGGGGTGTCGGAGAAGGGACTGGCTGAGATATCAGGGTCTGTCCGGGGTGTGGAGAAGGTACTGGCTGAGATATTGGGGTCTGGCCAGGGTGTCGGAGAAGGAACTGGCTGAGATATTGGGGTCTGGCTGGGGTGTCGGAGAAGTAACTGGCTGTGATATCGGGGTCTGGCCGGGGTGTCAGAGAAGGAACTCGCTGAGATATCGGGGTCTGTCCGGGGAGTTGGAGGTAGAACTGGCCTAGATATCGGAGTATGGCCGGGGTCTGGAGAAAGAACTAGTTGAGATATCGGGGTCTGTCCGGGGTATGGAGATGGAACTGGCTGAGCTATCGGTGTCTGCCTGGAGTGTTGGAGAATGAACTGGCTGAGATATCGGGGTCTGGCCAGAGTGTTGGAGAAGGAATTGGCTGAGATATCGGGATCTGGCTGGTGTGTTGGAGGTGGAACTGGCTGAGATATCGGGATCTGGCCGGAGTTTTGGAGTAGGAACTGGCTGAGATATCGGGGTCTGGCCGATGTGTTGGAGGAGGAACTGGCTGAGATATCGGGGACTGGCCGGGGTGTTGGATGAGGATCTGGCTGAGATGTCGGGTTCTGTCTGCTGTGTGGAGAAGGAACTGGCTGAGATATTGGGGTCTGGCTGGGGTGTCGGAGAAGGAACTGGCTGAGATATCGGGGTCTGTCTGGGGTGTTGGAGAAGAAACTGGCTGAGATATCGGGGTTTGGCTTGTTGTCAGAGAAGGAACTGGTTGAGATATCGGGGTCTGTCCGGGGTGTGGAGAAGGAACTGGCTGAAATATCGGTGTTTGGCCGGGGTGTTGGAGAAGGAACTGGCTGAGATATCAGGGTCTGTCCGGGGTGTTGGAGATGGAACTGGCTGAGCTATCGGTGACTGGCTGGAGTGTTGGAGAATGAACTGGCTGAGATATCGGGGTCTGTCCGGGGTGTGGAGAAGGTACTGGCTGAGATATTGGGGTCTGGCCGGGCCGTCGGAGAAAGAACTGGCTGAGGTGTCGGGGTCTGGCCGAGGTGTGGAGGAGGAACTTGCTGGGATATCGGGGTCTCTCCGGGGTGTGGAGAAGGAACTGGCTGAGATATCGGGGTCTGGCCGGGGTGTGGAGATGGAACTGGCTGAGATATCGGGGTGTGGCCGGGGTGTCTGTGAAGGAACTGTCTGAGATATCGGGGTCTGGCCAGAGTGTTGGAGAAGGAATTGGCTGAGATATCGGGGTCTGGCCGGTGTGTTGGAGGTGGAACTGGCTGAGATATCTGGATCTGGCCGGAGTTTTGGAGTAGGAACGGACTGAGATATCAGGGTCTGGCCGGGGTGCTGGAGAAGGAACTGGCTGAGATATCAGGGTCTGTCCGGAGTGTCTGAGAAGGAACTGGCTGAGATATCGGAGTCTGGCCAGGGTGTTGGAGGTAGAACTGGCCGAGATATCGGGGTCTGGCCGGGGTGTGGAGAAGGAACTAGCTGAGATATCGGGGTCTGTCCGGGGTGTGGAGAAGGTACTGGCTGAGATATTGGGGTCTGGCCGGGCTGTCGGAGAAAGGACTGGCTGAGATATCGGGGTCTGGCCGAGGTGTGGAGGAGGAACTTGCTGGGATATCGGGGTCTGTCCGGCGTGTGGAGAAGGAACTGGCTGAGATATCGGGGTCTGGCCAGGGTGTGGAGAAGGAACGGACTGAGATATCGGGGTCTGGCCGGGGTGTGGAAAAGGAACTGGCTGAGATATCAGGGTCTGGCCGGGGTGTCAAGAAGGAACTGGCTGAAATATCGGGGTCTGGCCGGGGTGTCGGAGAAGGAACTGGCTGAAATATCGGGGTCTGGCCGGGGTGTTGGAGAAGGAACTGGCTGAGATATCGGGGTCTGGCGGGGGTGCTGGAGGTGGAACTGGGGGAGATATCGGGGTCTGTCCGGGGTGTGGAGAAGGAATTGGCTGAGATATCGGGGTTTGTCCGGGGTGTCGGAGAAGGAACTGGCTGAGATATTGGGGTCTGGCTCGGGTGTCGGAGAAGGAACAGGCTGAGATATCGCGGTCTGGCTGGGGTGTGGAGAAGGTACTGGGTGAGATATCGGGGCCTGTATGGGGTGTCAGAGAAGGAACTGGCTGAGATACCGGAGTCTGGCCGGGGTGTTGGAGGTAGAACTGGCCGAGATATCGGGGTCTCGCCGGGTGTGGAGAAGGAACTAGCTGAGATATCGGGGTCTGTCCGGGGTGTGGAGAAGGTACTGGCTGAGATATTGGGGTCTGGCCTGACTGTTGGAGAAAGAACTGGCTGAGATATTGGGGTCTGGCCGAGGTGTGGAGGAGGAACTGGCTGGGATATCGGGGACTGTCCGGGGTGTGGAGAAGGAACTGGCTGAGATATCGGGGTCTGGCCGGGGTGTGGAGAAGGAACTGGCTGAGATATCGGGGTCCGTCTGGGGTGTTGGAGATGGAACTGGCTGAGCTATCGGTGACTGGCTGGAGTGTTGGAGAATGAACTGGCTGAGATATTGGGGTCTGGCCGGGGAGTTGGAGGTAGAACTGGCCTAGATATCGGAGTATGGCCAGGGTCTGGAGAAAGAACTAGTTGAGATATCGGGGTCTGTCCGGGGTATGGAGAAGGAACTGGCTGAGATATTGGGGTCTGGCCGGGGTGTGGAGAAGGAACTGGCTGAGATATCGGGGACTGTCCGGGGTGTCGGAGATGGAACTGGCTGAGAGATCTGAGTCTGGCCGGGGTGTCTGAGAAGGAACTGGCTGAGATAGCGGGGTCTGGCCAGAGTGTTGGAGAAGGAACTGGTTGAGATATCGGGGACTGGCCGGGGTGTTGGATGAGGATCTGGCTGAGATGTCGGGTTCTGTCCGGGGTGTGGAGAAGGAACTGGCTGAGATATTGGGGTCTGGCTGGGGTGTCGGAGAAGGAACGGGCTGAGATATCGGGATCTGGCCAGAGTTTTGGAGAAGGAACAAGGTGAGATATCGGGGTCTGTCCGGAGTGTCGGAGAAGGAACTGGCTGAGATATCGGGGTCTGGCCGATGTGTTGGAGGAGGAACTGGCTGAGATATCGGGGACTGGCCGGGGTGTTGGATGAGGATCTGGCTGAGATGTCGGGTTCTGTCCGGGGTGTGGAGAAGGAACTGGCTGAGATATTGGGGTCTGGCTGGGGGGTCGGAGAAGGAACTGGCTGAGATATCGGGGTCTGTCTGGGGTGTTGGAGAAGAAACTGGCTGAGATATCGGGGTTTGGCTTGTTGTCAGAGAAGGAACTGGCTGAGATATCGGGGTCTGGCCGGATTGCTGGTGAAGGAACTGGCTGAGATATCGGGATCTGGCTGGGGTGTCGGAGAAGGGACTGGCTGAGATATCAGGGTCTGTCCGGGGTGTGGAGAAGGAATTGGCTGAGATATCGGGGTTTGTCCGGGGTGTCGGAGATGAAACTGGCTGAGATATCGAGGTCTGTCCGGGGTGTCGGAGAAGGAACTGGCTGAGATATTGGGGTCTGGCTCGGGTGTCGGAGAAGGAACTGGCTGAGATATCGGGGTCTGGCTGGGGTGTTGAGAAGGTACTGGCTGAGATATCGGGGCCTGTCTGGGGTGTCAGAGAAGGAACTTGCTGAGATATCGGGGTCTGTCCGGGGTGTCGGAGAAGAAACTGGCTGAGATATCGGAGTCTGGCCGGGGTGTTGGAGGTAGAACTGGCCGAGATATCGGGGTCTCGCTGGGTGTGGAGAAGGAACTAGCTGAGATATCGGGGTCTGTCCGGGGTGTGGAGAAGGTACTGGCTGAGATATTGGGGTCTGGCCGGGCTGTTGGAGAAGGAACTGGCTGAGATATCGTGGTCCGTCTGGGGTGTTGGAGTTGGAACTGGCTGAGCTATCGGTGACTGGCTGGAGTGTTGGAGAATGAACTGGCTGAGATATCGGGGTCTGTCTGGGGTGTGGAGAAGGTACTGGCTGAGATATTGGGGTCTGGCCGGGCCGTCGGAGAAAGAACTGGCTGAGGTGTCGGGGTCTGGCCGAGGTGTGGAGAAGGAATTTGCTGGGATATCGGGGTCTCTCCGGGGTGTGGAGAAGGAACTTGCTGAGTTATCGGGGTCTGGCCGGGGTGTGGAAAAGGAACTGGCTGAGATATCGCGGTCTGACCGGGGTGTCAAGAAGGAACTGGCTGAAATATCGGGGTCTGGCCGGGGTGTTGGAGAAGGAACTGGCTGAGATATTGGGGTCTGTCCGGGGTGTTGGAGGAAGAACTGGCGGGGATAGCGAGGTCTGTCCGGGGTGAGGAGAAGGAACTGGTTCAGATATCAGGGTCTGTCCGGGGTGTGGAGAAAGACTTGGCTGAGATATCGGGGTCCGTCTGGGGTGTCGGAGATGGAACTGGCTGAGCTATCGGTGTCTGCCTGGAGTGTTGGAGAATGAACTGGCTGAGATATCGGGGTCTGTCCGGCGTATCAGAGATGGACCTGGCTGAGATATCGGGGTCTGGCCGGGGTGTCCGTGAAGGAACTATCTGAGATATCGGGGTCTGGCCAGAGTGTTGGAGAAGGAATTGGCTGAGATATCGGGGTCTGGCCGGTGTTTTGGAGGTGGAACTGGCTGAGATATCGGGATCTGGCCGGAGTTTTGGAGTAGGAACGGGCTGAGATATCGGGGTCTGGCCGGGGTGCTGGAGGTGGAACTGGGGGAGATATCGAGGTCTGTCCGGAGTGTCGGAGAAGGAACTGGCTGAGATATCGGGGTCTGGCCGATGTTTTGGAGGAGGAACTGGCTGAGATATAGGGGACTGGCCGGGGTGTTGGATGAGGATCTGGCTGAGATGTCGGGTTCTGTCCGGGGTGTGGAGAAGGAACTGGCTGAGATATTGGTGTCTGGCTGGGGTGTCGGAGAAGGAACTGGCTGAGATATTGGGGTCTGTCTGGGGTGTTGGAGAAGAAACTGGCTGAGATATCGGGGTTTGGCTTGTTGTCAGAGAAGGAACTGGTTGAGATATCGGGGTCTGCCTGGGGTTTGGAGAAGAAACTGGCTGAGATATCGGGGTTTGGCTTGTTGTTAGAGAAGGAACTGGTTGAGATATCGGGGTCTGGCCGGGGTGCTGGAGAAGGAACTGGCTGAGATATGGGGTCTGGCTGAGGTGTCGGAGAAGGAACTGGCTGAGATATCGGGGTCTGGCCGGGGTGCTGGAGGTGGAACTGGGGGAGATATCGGGGTCTGTCCGGAGTGTCGGAGAAGGAACTGGCTGAGATATCGGGGTCTGGCCGATGTTTTGGAGGAGGAACTGGCTAAGATATCGGGGACTGGCCGGGGTGTTGGATGAGGATCTGGCTGAGATGTCGGTTTCTGTCGGGGGTGTGGAGAAGGAAATGGCTGGGATATTGGGGTCTGGTTGGTGTGTCGGAGAAGGAACTGGCTGAGATATTGGGGTATGTCTGGGGTGTTGGAGAAGAAACTGGCTGAGATATTGGGGTTTGGCTTGTTGTCAGAGAAAGAACTGGTTGAGATATCGGGGTCTGGCCGGGGTGCCTGAGAAGGAACTGGCTGAGATATGGGGTCTGGCTGAGGTGTCGGAGAAGGAACTGGCTGAGATATCGGGGTCTGGCCGGGGTGCTGGAGGTGGAACTGGGGGAGATATCGTGGTCTGACTGGGGTGTCGGAGAAGGAACTGGCTGTGATATCGGGGTCTGGCCGGGGTGTCGGAGAAGGAACTGGCTGAGATATCGGGGTCTGGCCGGCGTGCTGGAGATGGAACTGGCTGAGATATTGGGATCTGGCTGGGGTGTCGGAGAAGGGACTGGCTGAGATATCAGGGTCTGTCCGGGGTGTGGAGAAGGTACTGGCTGAGATATTGGGGTCTGGCCAGGGTGTCGGAGAAGGAACTGGCTGAGATATTGGGGTCTGGCTGGGGTGTCGGAGAAGTAACTGGCTGTGATATCGGGGTCTGGCCGGGGTGTCAGAGAAGGAACTCGCTGAGATATCGGGGTCTGTCCGGGGAGTTGGAGGTAGAACTGGCCTAGATATCGGAGTATGGCCGGGGTCTGGAGAAAGAACTAGTTGAGATATCGGGGTCTGTCCGGGGTATGGAGATGGAACTGGCTGAGCTATCGGTGTCTGCCTGGAGTGTTGGAGAATGAACTGGCTGAGATATCGGGGTCTGGCCAGAGTGTTGGAGAAGGAATTGGCTGAGATATCGGGATCTGGCTGGTGTGTTGGAGGTGGAACTGGCTGAGATATCGGGATCTGGCCGGAGTTTTGGAGTAGGAACGGGTTGAGATATCGGGGTCTGGCCGGGGTGCTGGAGGTGGAACTGGGGGAGATATCGGGGTCTGTCCGGAGTGTCGGAGAAGGAACTGGCTGAGATATCGGGGTCTGGCCGATGTGTTGGAGGAGGAACTGGCTGAGATATCGGGGACTGGCCGGGGTGTTGGATGAGGATCTGGTTGAGATGTCGGGTTCTGTCTGCTGTGTGGAGAAGGAACTGGCTGAGATATTGGGGTCTGGCTGGGGTGTCGGAGAAGGAACTGGCTGAGATATCGGGGTCTGTCTGGGGTGTTGGAGAAGAAACTGGCTGAGATATCGGGGTTTGGCTTGTTGTCAGAGAAGGAACTGGTTGAGATATCGGGGTCTGTCCGGGGTGTGGAGAAGGAACTGGCTGAAATATCGGTGTTTGGCCGGGGTGTTGGAGAAGGAACTGGCTGAGATATCAGGGTCTGTCCGGGGTGTTGGAGATGGAACTGGCTGAGCTATCGGTGACTGGCTGGAGTGTTGGAGAATGAACTGGCTGAGATATCGGGGTCTGTCCGGGGTGTGGAGAAGGTACTGGCTGAGATATTGGGGTCTGGCCGGGCCGTCGGAGAAAGAACTGGCTGAGGTGTCGGGGTCTGGCCGAGGTGTGGAGGAGGAACTTGCTGGGATATCGGGGTCTCTCCGGGGTGTGGAGAAGGAACTGGCTGAGATATCGGGGTCTGGCCGGGGTGTGGAGATGGAACTGGCTGAGCTATCGGTGTCTGCCTGGAGTGTTGGAGAATGAACTGGCTGAGATATCGGGGTCTGTCCGGGGTATCAGAGATGGACCTGGCTGAGATATCGGGGTGTGGCCGGGGTGTCTGTGAAGGAACTGTCTGAGATATCGCGGTCTGGCCAGAGTGTTGGAGAAGGAATTGGCTGAGATATCGGGGTCTGGCCGGTGTGTTGGAGGTGGAACTGGCTGAGATATCGGGATCTGGCCGGAGTTTTGGAGTAGGAACGGGCTGAGATATCGGGGTCTGGCCGGGGTGCTGGAGAAGTAACTGGCTGAGATATCAGGGTCTGTCCGGAGTGTCTGAGAAGGAACTGGCTGAGATATCGGAGTCTGGCCGGGATGTTGGAGGTAGAACTGGCCGAGATATCGGGGTCTGGCCGGGGTGTGGAGAAGGAACTAGCTGAGATATCGGGGTCTGTCCGGGGTGTGGAGAAGGTACTGGCTGAGATATTGGGGTCTGGCTGGGCTGTCGGAGAAAGGACTGGCTGAGATATCGGGGTCTGGCGAGGTGTGGAGGAGGAACTTGCTGGGATATCGGGGTCTGTCCGGCGTGTGGAGAAGGAACTGTCTGAGATATCGGGGTCTGGCCAGGGTGTGGAGAAGGAACGGACTGAGATATCGGGGTCTGGCCGGGGTGTGGAAAAGGAACTGGCTGAGGTATCAGGGTCTGGCCGGGGTGTCAAGAAGGAACTGGCTGAAATATCGGGGTCTGGCCGGGGTGTCGGAGAAGGAACTGGCTGAAATATCGGGGTCTGGCCGGGGTGTTGGAGAAGGAACTGGCTCAGATATCGGGGTCTGGCCGGGGTGCTGGAGGTGGAACTGGGGGAGATATCGGGGTCTGTCCGGAAAGTCGGAGAAGGAACTGGCTGGGATATCGGGGTCTGGCTGGGGTGTCGGAGAAGGAACTGGCTGAGATATCAGGGTCTGTCCGGGGTGTGGAGAAGGAATTGGCTGAGATATCGGGGTTTGTCCGGGGTGTCGGAGATGGAACTGGCTGAGATTTCGGGGTCTGTCCGGGGTGTGGGAGAAGGAACTGGCTGAGATATTGGGGTCTGGCTCGGGTGTCGGAGAAGGAACTGGCTGAGATATCGGGGTCTGGCTGGGGTGTGGAGAAGGTACTGGCTGAGATATCGGGGCCTGTACGGGGTGTCAGAGAAGGAACTGGCTGAGATATCGGAGTCTGGCCGGGGTGTTGGAGAAAGAACTGGCTGAGATATCGGGGTCTGGCCGGTGTGTGGAGAAGGAACGGACTGAGATATCGGGGTCTGGCCGGGGTGTGGAGAAGGAACTGGGTGAGATATCGGGGTCCGTCTGGGGTGTTGGAGATGGAACTGGCTGAGCTATCGGTGACTGGCTGGAGTGTTGGAGAATGAACTGGCTGAGATATCGGGGTCTGTCCGGGGTGTGGAGAAGGTACTGGCTGAGATATTGGGGTCTGGCCGGGCCGTCGGAGAAAGAACTCGCTGAGGTGTCGGGGTCTGGCCGAGGTGTGGAGGAGGAACTTGCTGGGATATCGGGGTCTCTCCGGGGTGTGGAGAAGGATCTGGCTGAGATATCGGGGTCTGGCCGGGGTGTGGAGGAGGAACGGACTAAGTTATCGGGGTCTGGCCGGGGCGTGGAAAAGGAACTGGCTGAGATATCGGGGTCTGGCCGGGGTGTCAAGAAGGAACTGGCTGAAATATCGGGGTTTGTCCGGGGTGTCGGAGATGGAACTGGCTGAGATATCGGGGTCTGTCCGGGGTGGCTGAGAAGGAACTGGCTGAGATATTGGGGTCTGGCTCGGGTGTCGGAGAAGGAACTGGCTGAGATATCGGGGTCTCGCTGGGGTGTGGAGAAATTACTGGCTGAGATATCGGGGCCTGTATGGGGTGTCAGAGAAGGAACTGGCTGAGATATCGGGGTCTGTCCGGGGTGTCGGAGAAGAAACTGGCTGAGATATCGGAGTCTGGCCGGGGTGTTGGAGGTAGAACTGGCCTAGATATCGGGGTCTCTCCGGGTGTGGAGAAGGAACTAGCTGAGATATCGGGGTCTGTCCGGGGTGTGGAGAAGGTACTGGCTGAGATATTGGGGTCTGGCCGGACTGTTGGAGCAAGAACTGGCTGAGATATTGGGGTCTGGCCGAGGTGTGGAGGAGGAACTTGCTGGGATATCGGGGTCTGGCCGGGGTGTGGAGAAGGAACTGGCTGAGATATCGGGGTCTGGCCGGGGTGTGGAGAAGGAACGGACTGAGATATCGGGGTCTGGCCGGGGTGTGGAGAAGGAACTGGCTGAGATATCGGGGTCCGTCTGGGGTGTTGGAGATGGAACTAGCTGAGGTATCGGTGACTGGCTGGAGTGTTGGAGAATGAACTGGCTGAGATATCGGGGTCTGTCCGGGGTGTGGAGAAGGTACTGGCTGAGATATTGGGGTCTGGCCGGGCCGTCGGAGAAAGAACTGGCTGAGGTGTCGGGGTCTGGCCGAGGTGTGGAGGAGGAACGGACTGAGTTATCGGGGTCTGGCCGGGGTGTGGAAAACGAACTGGCTGAGATATCGTGGTCTGGCCGGGGTGTCAAGAAGGAACTGGCTGAAATATCGGGGTCTGGCCGGGGTGTTGGAGAAGGAACTGGCTGAGATATCGGGGTCTGTCCGGGGTGTTGGAGGAAGAACTGGCGAGGTCTGTCCGGGGTGAGGAGAAGGAACTGGTTGAGATATCAGAGTCTGACCGGGGTGTGGAGAAGGACTTGGCTGAGATATCGGGGTCCGTCTGGGGTGTTGGAGATGGAACTGGCTGAGCTATCGGTGACTGGCTGGAGTGTTGGAGAATGAA
Source organism: Mobula birostris (assembly GCF_030028105.1). Classification (NCBI taxonomy): domain Eukaryota; kingdom Metazoa; phylum Chordata; class Chondrichthyes; order Myliobatiformes; family Myliobatidae; genus Mobula; species Mobula birostris. Next base: position 21,704 of record NW_027274438.1, read on the forward strand.
CTGGCTGAGATATCGGGGTCTGTCCGGGGTGTGGAGAAGGTACTGGCTGAGATATTGGGGTCTGGCTGGGCCGTCGGAGAAAGAACTCGCTGAGGTGTCGGGGTCTGGCTGAGGTGTGGAGGAGGAACTTGCTGGGATATCGGGGTCTCTCCGGGGTGTGGAGAAGGATCTGGCTGAGATATCGGGGTCTGGCCGGGGTGTGGAGGAGGAACGGACTAAGTTATCGGGGTCTGGCCGGGGTGTGGAAAATTAACTGGCTGAGATATCGGGGTCTGGCCGGGGTGTCAAGAAGGAACTGGCTGAAATATCGGGGTTTGTCCGGGGTGTCGGAGATGGAACTGGCTGAGATATCGGGGTCTGTCCGGGGTGGCTGAGAAGGAACTGGCTGAGATATTGGGGTCTGGCTCGGGTGTCGGAGAAGGAACTGGCTGATGTATCGCGGTCTCGCTAGGGTGTGGAGAAATTACTGGCTGAGATATCGGGGCCTGTATGGGGTGTCAGAGAAGGAACTGGCTGAGATATCGGGGTCTGTCCGGGGTGTCGGAGAAGAAACTGGCTGAGATATCGGGGTCTGGCCGGGGTGTCTGTGAAGGAACTGTCTGAGATATCGGGGTCTGGCCAGAGTGTTGGAGAAGGAATTGGCTGAGGTATCGGGGTCTGGCCGGTGCGTTGGAGGTGGAACTGGCTGAGATATCGGGGTCTGTCCGGAGTGTCGGTGAAGGAACTGGCTGAGATATCGGGGACTGGCCGGTGTGTTGGAGGAGGAACTGGCTGAGATATCGGGGACTGGCCGGGGTGTTGGATGAGGATCTGGCTGAGATGTCGGGTTCTGTCCGGGGTGTGGAGAAGGAACTGGCTGAGATATTGGGGTCTGGCCTGGGTGTCGGACAGGAAGTGGCTGAGATACCGGGGTCTGTCTGGGGTGTTGGAGAAGAAACTGGCTGAGATATCGGGGTTTGGCTTGTTGTCAGAGAAGGAACTGGTTGAGATATCGGGGTCTGTCTGGGGTTTGGAGAAGAAACTGGCTGAGATATCGGGGTTTGGCTTGTTGTCAGAGAAGGAACTGGTTGAGATATAGGGGTCTGGACGGGGTGCTGGAGAAGGAACTGGCTGAGATATGGGGTCTGGCTGAGGTGTCGGAGAAGAAACTGGCTGAGTTATCGGGGTTTAGCCGGGGTGCTGGAGGTGGAACTGGGGGAGATATCGGGGTCTGACTGGGGTGTCGGAGAAGGAACTGGCTGTGATATCGGGGTCTGACCGGGGTGTCGGAGAAGGAACTGGCTGAGATATCGGGGTCTGGCCGGCGTGCTAGAGATGGAACTGGCTGACATATCGGGGTCTGGCCGGGGTGTCGGAGAAGGAAATGGCTGAGATATCGGGGTCTGGCCGGAGTGCTGGAGGTGGAACTGGGGGAGATATCGGGGTCTGGCTGGGGTGTCGGAGAAGTAACTGGCTGTGATATCGGGGTCTGGCCGGGGTGTCAGAGAAGGAACTCGCTGAGATATCGGGGTCTGTCCGGGGAGTTGGAGGTAGAACTGGCCTAGATATCGGAGTCTGGCCAGGGTCTGGAGAGAGAACTAGTTGAGATATCGGGGTCTGTCCGGGGTATGGAGAAGGTACTGGCTGAGATATTGGGGTCTGTCTGGGGTGTCGGAGAAAGAACTGGCTAAGATATCGGGAATGGCCGGGGTGTGGAGGAGTAACTGCCTGAGATATCGGGGTCTGGCCGGGGTGTGGAGAAGAAACTGGCTGAGATACCGGGGTCTGGCCGGGGTGTGGAGAAGAAACTGGCTGAGATATCGGGGTCCATCTGGGGTGTTGGAGATGGAACTGGCTGAGCTATCGGTGACTGGCTGGAGTGTTGGAGAATGAACTGGCTGAGATATCGGGGTCTGTCCGGGGTGTGGAGAAGGTACTGGCTGAGATATTGGGTTCTGGCCGGGCCGTCGGAGAAAGAACTGGCTGAAATATCGGGGTCTGGCCGGGGTGTCGGAGAAGGAACTGGCTGAAATATCGGGGTCTGGCCGGGGTGTTGGAGAAGGAACTGGCTGGGATATCGGGGTCTGGCCGGGGTGTTGGAGGAGGAACTGGCTGAGATATCGGGGACTGGCCGGGGTGTTGGATGAGGATCTGGCTGAGATGTTGGGTTCTGTCCGGGGTGTGGAGAAGGAACTGGCTGAGATATTGGGGTCTGTCTGGGGTGTTGGAGAAGAAACTGGCTGAGATATCGGGGTTTCGCTTGTTGTCAGAGAGGGAACTGGTTGAGATATCGGAGTCTGGCCGGAGTGCTTCAGAAGGAACTGGCTGAGATATGGGGTCTGGACGGGGTGCTGGAGGTGGAACTGGGGGAGATATCGGAGTCTGGCTGAGGTGTCGGAGAAGGAATTGGCTGGGATATCGGGGTCTGGCTGGGGTGTCGGAGAAGGAACTGGCTGAGATATCAGGGTCTGTCCGGGGTGTGGAGAAGGAATTGGCTGAGATATCGGGGTTTGTCCGGGGTGTCGGAGATGGAACTGGCTGAGATTTCGGGGTCTGTCCGGGGTGTGGGAGAAGGAACTGGCTGAGATATCGGGGTCTGTCCGGGGAGTTGGAGGTAGAACTGGCCTAGATATCGGAGTATGGCCGGGGTCTGGAGAAAGAACTAGTTGAGATATCGGGGTCTGTCCGGGGTATGGAGATGGAACTGGCTGAGCTATCGGTGTCTGCCTGGAGTGTTGGAGAATGAACTGGCTGAGATATCGGGGTCTGGCCAGAGTGTTGGAGAAGGAATTGGCTGAGATATCGGGATCTGGCTGGTGTGTTGGAGGTGGAACTGGCTGAGATATCGGGATCTGGCCGGAGTTTTGGAGTAGGAACTGGCTGAGATATCGGGGTCTGGCCGGGGTGCTGGAGGTGGAACTGGGGGAGATATCGGGGTCTGTCCGGAGTGTCGGAGAAGGAACTGGCTGAGATATCGGGGTCTGGCCGATGTGTTGGAGGAGGAACTGGCTGAGATATCGGGGACTGGCCGGGGTGTTGGATGAGGATCTGGCTGAGATGTCGGGTTCTGTCTGCTGTGTGGAGAAGGAACAGGCTGAGATATTGGGGTCTGGCTGGGGTGTCGGAGAAGGAACTGGCTGAGATATCGGGGTCTGTCTGGGGTGTTGGAGAAGAAATTGGCTGAGATATCGGGGTTTGGCTTGTTGTCAGAGAAGGAACTGGTTGAGATATCGGGGTCTGTCCGGGGTGTGGAGAAGGAACTGGCTGAAATATCGGTGTTTGGCCGGGGTGTTGGAGAAGGAACTGGCTGAGATATCAGGGTCTGTCCGGGGTGTTGGAGATGGAACTGGCTGAGCTATCGGTGACTGGCTGGAGTGTTGGAGAATGAACTGGCTGAGATATCGGGGTCTGTCCGGGGTGTGGAGAAGGTACTGGCTGAGATATTGGGGTCTGGCCGGGCTGTCGGAGAAAGGACTGGCTGAGATATCGGGGTCTGGCGAGGTGTGGAGGAGGAACTTGCTGGGATATCGGGGTCTGTCCGGCGTGTGGAGAAGGAACTGTCTGAGATATCGGGGTCTGGCCAGGGTGTGGAGAAGGAACGGACTGAGATATCGGGGTCTGGCCGGGGTGTGGAAAAGGAACTGGCTGAGGTATCAGGGTCTGGCCGGGGTGTCAAGAAGGAACTGGCTGAAATATCGGGGTCTGGCCGGGGTGTCGGAGAAGGAACTGGCTGAAATATCGGGGTCTGGCCGGGGTGTTGGAGAAGGAACTGGCTCAGATATCGGGGTCTGGCCGGGGTGCTGGAGGTGGAACTGGGGGAGATATCGGGGTCTGTCCGGAAAGTCGGAGAAGGAACTGGCTGGGATATCGGGGTCTGGCTGGGGTGTCGGAGAAGGAACTGGCTGAGATATCAGGGTCTGTCCGGGGTGTGGAGAAGGAATTGGCTGAGATATCGGGGTTTGTCCGGGGTGTCGGAGATGGAACTGGCTGAGATTTCGGGGTCTGTCCGGGGTGTGGGAGAAGGAACTGGCTGAGATATTGGGGTCTGGCTCGGGTGTCGGAGAAGGAACTGGCTGAGATATCGGGGTCTGGCTGGGGTGTGGAGAAGGTACTGGCTGAGATATCGGGGCCTGTACGGGGTGTCAGAGAAGGAACTGGCTGAGATATCGGAGTCTGGCCGGGGTGTTGGAGAAAGAACTGGCTGAGATATCGGGGTCTGGCTGGGGTGTGGAGAAGGTACTGGCTGAGATATCGGGGCCTGTACGGGGTGTCAGAGAAGGAACTGGCTGAGATATCGGAGTCTGGCCGGGGTGTTGGAGAAAGAACTGGCTGAGATATCGGGGTCTGGCCGGTGTGTGGAGAAGGAACGGACTGAGATATCGGGGTCTGGCCGGGGTGTCAAGAAGGAACTGGCTGAAATATCGGGGTTTGTCCGGGGTGTCGGAGATGGAACTGGCTGAGATATCGGGGTCTGTCCGGGGTGGCTGAGAAGGAACTGGCTGAGATATTGGGGTCTGGCTCGGGTGTCGGAGAAGGAACTGGCTGAGATATCGGGGTCTCGCTGGGGTGTGGAGAAATTACTGGCTGAGATATCGGGGCCTGTATGGGGTGTCAGAGAAGGAACTGGCTGAGATATCGGGGTCTGTCCGGGGTGTCGGAGAAGAAACTGGCTGAGATATCGGAGTCTGGCCGGGGTGTTGGAGGTAGAACTGGCCTAGATATCGGGGTCTCTCCGGGTGTGGAGAAGGAACTAGCTGAGATATCGGGGTCTGTCCGGGGTGTGGAGAAGGTACTGGCTGAGATATTGGGGTCTGGCCGGACTGTTGGAGCAAGAACTGGCTGAGATATTGGGGTCTGGCCGAGGTGTGGAGGAGGAACTTGCTGGGATATCGGGGTCTGGCCGGGGTGTGGAGAAGGAACTGGCTGAGATATCGGGGTCTGGCCGGGGTGTGGAGAAGGAACGGACTGAGATATCGGGGTCTGGCCGGGGTGTGGAGAAGGAACTGGCTGAGATATCGGGGTCCGTCTGGGGTGTTGGAGATGGAACTAGCTGAGGTATCGGTGACTGGCTGGAGTGTTGGAGAATGAACTGGCTGAGATATCGGGGTCTGTCCGGGGTGTGGAGAAAGTACTGGCTGAGATATTGGGGTCTGGCCGGGCCGTCGGAGAAAGAACTGGCTGAGGTGTCGGGGTCTGGCCGAGGTGTGGAGGAGGAACGGACTGAGTTATCGGGGTCTGGCCGGGGTGTGGAAAACGAACTGGCTGAGATATCGTGGTCTGGCCGGGGTGTCAAGAAGGAACTGGCTGAAATATCGGGGTCTGGCCGGGGTGTTGGAGAAGGAACTGGCTGAGATATCGGGGTCTGTCCGGGGTGTTGGAGGAAGAACTGGCGAGGTCTGTCCGGGGTGAGGAGAAGGAACTGGTTGAGATATCAGAGTCTGACCGGGGTGTGGAGAAGGACTTGGCTGAGATATCGGGGTCCGTCTGGGGTGTTGGAGATGGAACTGGCTGAGCTATCGGTGACTGGCTGGAGTGTTGGAGAATGAACTGGCTGAGATATCGGGGTCTGTCCGGGGTGTGGAGAAGGTACTGGCTGAGATATTGGGGTCTGGCTGGGCCGTCGGAGAAAGAACTCGCTGAGGTGTCGGGGTCTGGCTGAGGTGTGGAGGAGGAACTTGCTGGGATATCGGGGTCTCTCCGGGGTGTGGAGAAGGATCTGGCTGAGATATCGGGGTCTGGCCGGGGTGTGGAGGAGGAACGGACTAAGTTATCGGGGTCTGGCCGGGGTGTGGAAAAGGAACTGGCTGAGATATCGGGGTCTGGCCGGGGTGTCAAGAAGGAACTGGCTGAAATATCGGGGTTTGTCCGGGGTGTCGGAGATGGAACTGGCTGAGATATCGGGGTCTGTCCGGGGTGGCTGAGAAGGAACTGGCTGAGATATTGGGGTCTGGCTCGGGTGTCGGAGAAGGAACTGGCTGATGTATCGGGGTCTCGCTAGGGTGTGGAGAAATTACTGGCTGAGATATTGGGGCCTGTATGGGGTGTCAGAGAAGGAACTGGCTGAGATATCGGGGTCTGTCCGGGGTGTCGGAGAAGAAACTGGCTGAGATATCGGGGTCTGGCCGGGGTGTCTGTGAAGGAACTGTCTGAGATATCGGGGTCTGGCCAGAGTGTTGGAGAAGGAATTGGCTGAGGTATCGGGGTCTGGCCGGTGCGTTGGAGGTGGAACTGGCTGAGATATCGGGGTCTGTCCGGAGTGTCGGTGAAGGAACTGGCTGAGATATCGGGGTCTGGCCGGTGTGTTGGAGGAGGAACTGGCTGAGATATCGGGGACTGGCCGGGGTGTTGGATGAGGATCTGGCTGAGATGTCGGGTTCTGTCCGGGGTGTGGAGAAGGAACTGGCTGAGATATTGGGGTCTGGCCTGGGTGTCGGACAGGAAGTGGCTGAGATACCGGGGTCTGTCTGGGGTGTTGGAGAAGAAACTGGCTGAGATATCGGGGTTTGGCTTGTTGTCAGAGAAGGAACTGGTTGAGATATCGGGGTCTGTCTGGGGTTTGGAGAAGAAACTGGCTGAGATATCGGGGTTTGGCTTGTTGTCAGAGAAGGAACTGGTTGAGATATAGGGGTCTGGACGGGGTGCTGGAGAAGGAACTGGCTGAGATATGGGGTCTGGCTGAGGTGTCGGAGAAGAAACTGGCTGAGTTATCGGGGTTTAGCCGGGGTGCTGGAGGTGGAACTGGGGGAGATATCGGGGTCTGACTGGGGTGTCGGAGAAGGAACTGGCTGTGATATCGGGGTCTGACCGGGGTGTCGGAGAAGGAACTGGCTGAGATATCGGGGTCTGGCCGGCGTGCTAGAGATGGAACTGGCTGACATATCGGGGTCTGGCCGGGGTGTCGGAGAAGGAAATGGCTGAGATATCGGGGTCTGGCCGGAGTGCTGGAGGTGGAACTGGGGGAGATATCGGGGTCTGGCTGGGGTGTCGGAGAAGTAACTGGCTGTGATATCGGGGTCTGGCCGGGGTGTCAGAGAAGGAACTCGCTGAGATATCGGGGTCTGTCCGGGGAGTTGGAGGTAGAACTGGCCTAGATATCGGAGTCTGGCCAGGGTCTGGAGAGAGAACTAGTTGAGATATCGGGGTCTGTCCGGGGTATGGAGAAGGTACTGGCTGAGATATTGGGGTCTGTCTGGGGTGTCGGAGAAAGAACTGGCTAAGATATCGGGAATGGCCGGGGTGTGGAGGAGTAACTGCCTGAGATATCGGGGTCTGGCCGGGGTGTGGAGAAGAAACTGGCTGAGATATCGGGGTCTGGCCGGGGTGTGGAGAAGAAACTGGCTGAGATATCGGGGTCCATCTGGGGTGTTGGAGATGGAACTGGCTGAGCTATCGGTGACTGGCTGGAGTGTTGGAGAATGAACTGGCTGAGATATCGGGGTCTGTCCGGGGTGTGGAGAAGGTACTGGCTGAGATATTGGGGTCTGGCCGGGCCGTCGGAGAAAGAACTGGCTGAAATATCGGGGTCTGGCCGGGGTGTCGGAGAAGGAACTGGCTGAAATATCGGGGTCTGGCCGGGGTGTTGGAGAAGGAACTGGCTGGGATATCGGGGTCTGGCCGGGGTGTTGGAGGAGGAACTGGCTGAGATATCGGGGACTGGCCGGGGTGTTGGATGAGGATCTGGCTGAGATGTTGGGTTCTGTCCGGGGTGTGGAGAAGGAACTGGCTGAGATATTGGGGTCTGTCTGGGGTGTTGGAGAAGAAACTGGCTGAGATATCGGGGTTTCGCTTGTTGTCAGAGAGGGAACTGGTTGAGATATCGGAGTCTGGCCGGAGTGCTTCAGAAGGAACTGGCTGAGATATGGGGTCTGGACGGGGTGCTGGAGGTGGAACTGGGGGAGATATCGGAGTCTGGCTGAGGTGTCGGAGAAGGAATTGGCTGGGATATCGGGGTCTGGCTGGGGTGTCGGAGAAGGAACTGGCTGAGATATCAGGGTCTGTCCGGGGTGTGGAGAAGGAATTGGCTGAGATATCGGGGTTTGTCCGGGGTGTCGGAGATGGAACTGGCTGAGATTTCGGGGTCTGTCCGGGGTGTGGGAGAAGGAACTGGCTGAGATATCGGGGTCTGTCCGGGGAGTTGGAGGTAGAACTGGCCTAGATATCGGAGTATGGCCGGGGTCTGGAGAAAGAACTAGTTGAGATATCGGGGTCTGTCCGGGGTATGGAGATGGAACTGGCTGAGCTATCGGTGTCTGCCTGGAGTGTTGGAGAATGAACTGGCTGAGATATCGGGGTCTGGCCAGAGTGTTGGAGAAGGAATTGGCTGAGATATCGGGATCTGGCTGGTGTGTTGGAGGTGGAACTGGCTGAGATATCGGGATCTGGCCGGAGTTTTGGAGTAGGAACTGGCTGAGATATCGGGGTCTGGCCGGGGTGCTGGAGGTGGAACTGGGGGAGATATCGGGGTCTGTCCGGAGTGTCGGAGAAGGAACTGGCTGAGATATCGGGGTCTGGCCGATGTGTTGGAGGAGGAACTGGCTGAGATATCGGGGACTGGCCGGGGTGTTGGATGAGGATCTGGCTGAGATGTCGGGTTCTGTCTGCTGTGTGGAGAAGGAACAGGCTGAGATATTGGGGTCTGGCTGGGGTGTCGGAGAAGGAACTGGCTGAGATATCGGGGTCTGTCTGGGGTGTTGGAGAAGAAATTGGCTGAGATATCGGGGTTTGGCTTGTTGTCAGAGAAGGAACTGGTTGAGATATCGGGGTCTGTCCGGGGTGTGGAGAAGGAACTGGCTGAAATATCGGTGTTTGGCCGGGGTGTTGGAGAAGGAACTGGCTGAGATATCAGGGTCTGTCCGGGGTGTTGGAGATGGAACTGGCTGAGCTATCGGTGACTGGCTGGAGTGTTGGAGAATGAACTGGCTGAGATATCGGGGTCTGTCCGGGGTGTGGAGAAGGTACTGGCTGAGATATTGGGGTCTGGCCGGGCCGTCGGAGAAAGAACTGGCTGAGGTGTCGGGGTCTGGCCGAGGTGTGGAGGAGGAACTTGCTGGGATATCGGGGTCTCTCCGGGGTGTGGAGAAGGAACTGGCTGAGATATCGGGGTCTGGCCGGGGTGTGGAGATGGAACTGGCTGAGATATCGGGGTGTGGCCGGGGTGTCTGTGAAGGAACTGTCTGAGATATCGGGGTCTGGCCTGAGTGTTGGAGAAGGAATTGGCTGAGATATCGGGGTCTGCCCGGTGTGTTGGAGGTGGAACTGGCTGAGATATCTGGATCTGGCCGGAGTTTTGGAGTAGGAACGGGCTGAGATATCAGGGTCTGGCCGGGGTGCTGGAGAAGGAACTGGCTGAGATATCAGGGTCTGTCCGGAGTGTCTGAGAAGGAACTGGCTGAGATATCGGAGTCTGGCCGGGGTGTTGGAGGTAGAACTGGCCGAGATATCGGGGTCTGGCCGGGGTGTGGAGAAGGAACTAGCTGAGATATCGGGGTCTGTCCGGGGTGTGGAGAAGGTACTGGCTGAGATATTGGGGTCTGGCCGGGCTGTCGGAGAAAGGACTGGCTGAGATATCGGGGTCTGGCCGAGGTGTGGAGGAGGAACTTGCTGGGATATCGGGGTCTGTCCGGCGTGTGGAGAAGGAACTGTCTGAGATATCGGGGTCTGGCCAGGGTGTGGAGAAGGAACGGACTGAGATATCGGGGTCTGGCCGGGGTGTGGAAAAGGAACTGGCTGAGATATCAGGGTCTGGCCGGGGTGTCAAGAAGGAACTGGCTGAAATATCGGGGTCTGGCCGGGGTGTCGGAGAAGGAACTGGCTGAAATATCGGGGTCTGGCCGGGGTGTTGGAGAAGGAACTGGCTGAGATATCGGGGTCTGGCCGGGGTGCTGGAGGTGGAACTGGGGGAGATATCGGGGTCTGTCCGGGGTGTGGAGAAGGAATTGGCTGAGATATCGGGGTTTGTCCGGGGTGTCGGAGAAGGAACTGGCTGAGATATTGGGCTCTGGCTCGGGTGTCGGAGAAGGAACAGGCTGAGATATCGCGGTCTGGCTGGGGTGTGGAGAAGGTACTGGGTGAGATATCGGGGCCTGTATGGGGTGTCAGAGAAGGAACTGGCTGAGATACCGGAGTCTGGCCGGGGTGTTGGAGGTAGAACTGGCCGAGATATCGGGGTCTCGCCGGGTGTGGAGAAGGAACTAGCTGAGATATCGGGGTCTGTCCGGGGTGTGGAGAAGGTACTGGCTGAGATATTGGGGTCTGGCCTGACTGTTGGAGAAAGAACTGGCTGAGATATTGGGGTCTGGCCGAGGTGTGGAGGAGGAACTGGCTGGGATATCGGGGACTGTCCGGGGTGTGGAGAAGGAACTGGCTGAGATATCGGGGTCTGGCCGGGGTGTGGAGAAGGAACTGGCTGAGATATCGGGGTCCGTCTGGGGTGTTGGAGATGGAACTGGCTGAGCTATCGGTGACTGGCTGGAGTGTTGGAGAATGAACTGGCTGAGATATTGGGGTCTGTCCGGGGTGTGGAGAAGGTACTGGCTGAGATATTGGGGTCTGGCCGGGCCGTCGGAGAAAGAACTGGCTGAGGTGTCAGGGTCTGGCCGAGGTGTGGAGGAGGAACTTGCTGGGATATCGGGGTCTCTCCGGGGTGTGGAGAAGGAACTGGCTGAGATATCGGGGTCTGGCCGGGGTGTGGTGATGGAACTGGCTGAGCTATCGGTGTCTGCCTGGAGTGTTGGAGAATGAACTGGCTGAGATATCGGGGTCTGTCCGGGGTATCAGAGATGGACCTGGCTGAGATATCGGGGTGTGGCCGGGGTGTCTGTGAAGGAACTGTCTGAGATATCGCGGTCTGGCCAGAGTGTTGGAGAAGGAATTGGCTGAGATATCGGGGTCTGGCCGGTGTGTTGGAGGTGGAACTGGCTGAGATATCGGGATCTGGCCGGAGTTTTGGAGTAGGAACGGGCTGAGATATCGGGGTCTGGCCGGGGTGCTGGAGAAGTAACTGGCTGAGATATCAGGGTCTGTCCGGAGTGTCTGAGAAGGAACTGGCTGAGATATCGGAGTCTGGCCGGGATGTTGGAGGTAGAACTGGCCGAGATATCGGGGTCTGGCCGGGGTGTGGAGAAGGAACTAGCTGAGATATCGGGGTCTGTCCGGGGTGTGGAGAAGGTACTGGCTGAGATATTGGGGTCTGGCTGGGCTGTCGGAGAAAGGACTGGCTGAGATATCGGGGTCTGGCGAGGTGTGGAGGAGGAACTTGCTGGGATATCGGGGTCTGTCCGGCGTGTGGAGAAGGAACTGTCTGAGATATCGGGGTCTGGCCAGGGTGTGGAGAAGGAACGGACTGAGATATCGGGGTCTGGCCGGGGTGTGGAAAAGGAACTGGCTGAGGTATCAGGGTCTGGCCGGGGTGTCAAGAAGGAACTGGCTGAAATATCGGGGTCTGGCCGGGGTGTCGGAGAAGGAACTGGCTGAAATATCGGGGTCTGGCCGGGGTGTTGGAGAAGGAACTGGCTCAGATATCGGGGTCTGGCCGGGGTGCTGGAGGTGGAACTGGGGGAGATATCGGGGTCTGTCCGGAAAGTCGGAGAAGGAACTGGCTGGGATATCGGGGTCTGGCTGGGGTGTCGGAGAAGGAACTGGCTGAGATATCAGGATCTGTCCGGGGTGTGGAGAAGGAATTGGCTGAGATATCGGGGTTTGTCCGGGGTGTCGGAGATGGAACTGGCTGAGATTTCGGGGTCTGTCCGGGGTGTGGGAGAAGGAACTGGCTGAGATATTGGGGTCTGGCTCGGGTGTCGGAGAAGGAACTGGCTGAGATATCGGGGTCTGGCTGGGGTGTGGAGAAGGTACTGGCTGAGATATCGGGGCCTGTACGGGGTGTCAGAGAAGGAACTGGCTGAGATATCGGAGTCTGGCCGGGGTGTTGGAGGTAGAACTGGCCTAGATATCGGGGTCTCTCCGGGTGTGGAGAAGGAACTAGCTGAGATATCGGGGTCTGTCCGGGGTGTGGAGAAGGTACTGGCTGAGATATTGGGGTCTGGCCGGACTGTTGGAGCAAGAACTGGCTGAGATATTGGGGTCTGGCCGAGGTGTGGAGGAGGAACTTGCTGGGATATCGGGGTCTGGCCGGGGTGTGGAGAAGGAACTGGCTGAGATATCGGGGTCTGGCCGGGGTGTGGAGAAGGAACGGACTGAGATATCGGGGTCTGGCCGGGGTGTGGAGAAGGAACTGGCTGAGATATCGGGGTCCGTCTGGGGTGTTGGAGATGGAACTGGCTGAGGTATCGGTGACTGGCTGGAGTGTTGGAGAATGAACTGGCTGAGATATCGGGGTCTGTCCGGGGTGTGGAGAAGGTACTGGCTGAGATATTGGGGTCTGGCCGGGCCGTCGGAGAAAGAACTGGCTGAGGTGTCGGGGTCTGGCCGAGGTGTGGAGGAGGAACGGACTGAGTTATCGGGGTCTGGCCGGGGTGTGGAAAACGAACTGGCTGAGATATCGTGGTCTGGCCGGGGTGTCAAGAAGGAACTGGCTGAAATATCGGGGTCTGGCCGGGGTGTTGGAGAAGGAACTGGCTGAGATATCGGGGTCTGTCCGGGGTGTTGGAGGAAGAACTGGCGAGGTCTGTCCGGGGTGAGGAGAAGGAACTGGTTGAGATATCAGGGTCTGACCGGGGTGTGGAGAAGGACTTGGCTGAGATATCGGGGTCCGTCTGGGGTGTTGGAGATGGAACTGGCTGAGCTATCGGTGACTGGCTGGAGTGTTGGAGAATGAACTGGCTGAGATATCGGGGTCTGTCCGGGGTGTGGAGAAGGTACTGGCTGAGATATTGGGGTCTGGCCGGGCCGTCGGAGAAAGAACTCGCTGAGGTGTCGGGGTCTGGCTGAGGTGTGGAGGAGGAACTTGCTGGGATATCGGGGTCTCTCCGGGGTGTGGAGAAGGATCTGGCTGAGATATCGGGGTCTGGCCGGGGTGTGGAGGAGGAACGGACTAAGTTATCGGGGTCTGGCCGGGGTGTGGAAAAGGAACTGGCTGAGATATCGGGGTCTGGCCGGGGTGTCAAGAAGGAACTGGCTGAAATATCGGGGTTTGTCCGGGGTGTCGGAGATGGAACTGGCTGAGATATCGGGGTCTGTCCGGGGTGGCTGAGATATTGGGGTCTGGCTCGGGTGTCGGAGAAGGAACTGGCTGATGTATCGGGGTCTCGCTAGGGTGTGGAGAAATTACTGGCTGAGATATCGGGGCCTGTATGGGGTGTCAGAGAAGGAACTGGCTGAGATATCGGGGTCTGTCCGGGGTGTCGGAGAAGAAACTGGCTGAGATATCGGGGTCTGGCCGGGGTGTCTGTGAAGGAACTGTCTGAGATATCGGGGTCTGGCCAGAGTGTTGGAGAAGGAATTGGCTGAGGTATCGGGGTCTGGCCGGTGCGTTGGAGGTGGAACTGGCTGAGATATCGGGGTCTGTCCGGAGTGTCGGTGAAGGAACTGGCTGAGATATCGGGGTCTGGCCGGTGTGTTGGAGGAGGAACTGGCTGAGATATCGGGGACTGGCCGGGGTGTTGGATGAGGATCTGGCTGAGATGTCGGGTTCTGTCCGGGGTGTGGAGAAGGAACTGGCTGAGATATTGGGGTCTGGCCTGGGTGTCGGACAGGAAGTGGCTGAGATACCGGGGTCTGTCTGGGGTGTTGGAGAAGAAACTGGCTGAGATATCGGGGTTTGGCTTGTTGTCAGAGAAGGAACTGGTTGAGATATCGGGGTCTGTCTGGGGTTTGGAGAAGAAACTGGCTGAGATATCGGGGTTTGGCTTGTTGTCAGAGAAGGAACTGGTTGAGATATAGGGGTCTGGACGGGGTGCTGGAGAAGGAACTGGCTGAGATATGGGGTCTGGCTGAGGTGTCGGAGAAGAAACTGGCTGAGTTATCGGGGTTTAGCCGGGGTGCTGGAGGTGGAACTGGGGGAGATATCGGGGTCTGACTGGGGTGTCGGAGAAGGAACTGGCTGTGATATCGGGGTCTGACCGGGGTGTCGGAGAAGGAACTGGCTGAGATATCGGGGTCTGGCCGGCGTGCTAGAGATGGAACTGGCTGACATATCGGGGTCTGGCCGGGGTGTCGGAGAAGGAAATGGCTGAGATATCGGGGTCTGGCCGGAGTGCTGGAGGTGGAACTGGGGGAGATATCGGGGTCTGGCTGGGGTGTCGGAGAAGTAACTGGCTGTGATATCGGGGTCTGGCCGGGGTGTCAGAGAAGGAACTCGCTGAGATATCGGGGTCTGTCCAGGGAGTTGGAGGTAGAACTGGCCTAGATATCGGAGTCTGGCCAGGGTCTGGAGAGAGAACTAGTTGAGATATCGGGGTCTGTCCGGGGTATGGAGAAGGTACTGGCTGAGATATTGGGGTCTGTCTGGGGTGTCGGAGAAAGAACTGGCTAAGATATCGGGAATGGCCGGGGTGTGGAGGAGTAACTGCCTGAGATATCGGGGTCTGGCCGGGGTGTGGAGAAGAAACTGGCTGAGATATCGGGGTCCATCTGGGGTGTTGGAGATGGAACTGGCTGAGCTATCGGTGACTGGCTGGAGTGTTGGAGAATGAACTGGCTGAGATATCGGGGTCTGTCCGGGGTGTGGAGAAGGTACTGGCTGAGATATTGGGGTCTGGCCGGACCGTCGGAGAAAGAACTGGCTGAAATATCGGGGTCTGGCCGGGGTGTCGGAGAAGGAACTGGCTGAAATATCGGGGTCTGGCCGGGGTGTTGGAGAAGGAACTGGGGGAGATATCGGGGTCTGTCCGGAAAGTCGAAGAAGGAACTGGCTGGGATATCGGGGTCTGGCCGGGGTGTTGGAGGAGGAACTGGCTGAGATATCGGGGACTGGCCGGGGTGTTGGATGAGGATCTGGCTGAGATGTTGGGTTCTGTCCGTTGTGTGGAGAAGGAACTGGCTGAGATATTGGGGTCTGTCTGGGGTGTTGGAGAAGAAACTGGCTGAGATATCGGGGTTTCGCTTGTTGTCAGAGAGGGAACTGGTTGAGATATCGGAGTCTGGCCGGAGTGCTTCAGAAGGAACTGGCTGAGATATGGGGTCTGGACGGGGTGCTGGAGGTGGAACTGGGGGAGATATCGGAGTCTGGCTGAGGTGTCGGAGAAGGAATTGGCTGGGATATCGGGGTCTGGCTGGGGTGTCGGAGAAGGAACTGGCTGAGATATCAGGGTCTGTCCGGGGTGTGGAGAAGGAATTGGCTGAGATATCGGGGTTTGTCCGGGGTGTCGGAGATGGAACTGGCTGAGATTTCGGGGTCTGTCCGGGGTGTGGGAGAAGGAACTGGCTGAGATATTGGGGTCTGGCTCGGGTGTCGGAGAAGGAACTGGCTGAGATATCGGGGTCTGGCTGGGGTGTGGAGAAGGTACTGGCTGAGATATCGGGGCCTGTACGGGGTGTCAGAGAATGAACTGGCTGAGATATCGGAGTCTGGCCGGGGTGTTGGAGAAAGAACTGGCTGAGATATTGGGGTCTGGCCGAGGTGTGGAGGAGGAACTGGCTGGGATATCGGGGTCTGTCCGGGGTGTGGAGAAGGAACTGGCTGAGATATCGGGGTCTGTCCGGGGTCTGGAGAAGGAAGTGGCTGAGATATCGGGGTCTGGCCGGTGTGTGGAGAAGGAACGGACTGAGATATCGGGGTCTGGCCGGGTGTGGAGAAGGAACTGGGTGAGATATCGGGGTCCGTCTGGGGTGTTGGAGATGGAACTGGCTGAGCTATCGGTGACTGGCTGGAGTGTTGGAGAATGAACTGGCTGAGATATCGGGGTCTGTCCGGGGTGTGGAGAAGGTACTGGCTGAGATATTGGGGTCTGGCCGGGCCGTCGGAGAAAGAACTCGCTGAGGTGTCGGGGTCTGGCCGAGGTGTGGAGGAGGAACTTGCTGGGATATCGGGGTCTCTCCGGGGTGTGGAGAAGGATCTGGCTGAGATATCGGGGTCTGGCCGGGGTGTGGAGGAGGAACGGACTAAGTTATCGGGGTCTGGCCGGGGCGTGGAAAAGGAACTGGCTGAGATATCGGGGTCTGGCCGGGGTGTCAAGAAGGAACTGGCTGAAATATCGGGGTTTGTCCGGGGTGTCGGAGATGGAACTGGCTGAGATATCGGGGTCTGTCCGGGGTGGCTGAGAAGGAACTGGCTGAGATATTGGTGTCTGGCTCGGGTGTCGGAGAAGGAACTGGCTGAGATATCGGGGTCTCGCTGGGGTGTGGAGAAATTACTGGCTGAGATATCGGGGCCTGTATGGGGTGTCAGAGAAGGAACTGGCTGAGATATCGGGGTCTGTCCGGGGTGTCGGAGAAGAAACTGGCTGAGATATCGGAGTCTGGCCGGGGTGTTGGAGGTAGAACTGGCCTAGATATCGGGGTCTCTCCGGGTGTGGAGAAGGAACTAGCTGAGATATCGGGGTCTGTCCGGGGTGTGGAGAAGGTACTGGCTGAGATATTGGGGTCTGGCCGGACTGTTGGAGCAAGAACTGGCTGAGATATTGGGGTCTGGCCGAGGTGTGGAGGAGGAACTTGCTGGGATATCGGGGTCTGGCCGGGGTGTGGAGAAGGAACTGGCTGAGATATCGGGGTCTGGCCGGGGTGTGGAGAAGGAACGGACTGAGATATCGGGGTCTGGCCGGGGTGTGGAGAAGGAACTGGCTGAGATATCGGGGTCCGTCTGGGGTGTTGGAGATGGAACTGGCTGAGGTATCGGTGACTGGCTGGAGTGTTGGAGAATGAACTGGCTGAGATATCGGGGTCTGTCCGGGGTGTGGAGAAGGTACTGGCTGATATATTGGGGTCTGGCCGGGCCGTCGGAGAAAGAACTGGCTGAGGTGTCGGGGTCTGGCCGAGGTGTGGAGGAGGAACGGACTGAGTTATCGGGGTCTGGCCGGGGTGTGGAAAACGAACTGGCTGAGATATCGTGGTCTGGCCGGGGTGTCAAGAAGGAACTGGCTGAAATATCGGGGTCTGGCCGGGGTGTGGAGAAGGTACTGGCTGAGATATTGGGGTCTGGCCGGACTGTTGGAGCAAGAACTGGCTGAGATTTTGGGGTCTGGCCGAGGTGTGGAGGAGGAACTTGCTGGGATATCGGGGTCTGGTCGGGGTGTGGAGAAGGAACTGGCTGAGATATCGGGGTCTGGCCGGGGTGTGGAGAAGGAACGGACTGAGATATCGGGGTCTGGCCGGGGTGTGGAGAAGGAACTGGCTGAGATATCGGGGTCCGTCTGGGGTGTTGGAGATGGAACTGGCTGAGGTATCGGTGACTGGCTGGAGTGTTGGAGAATGAACTGGCTGAGATATCGGGGTCTGTCCGGGGTGTGGAGAAGGTACTGGCTGAGATATTGGGGTCTGGCCGGGCCGTCGGAGAAAGAACTGGCTGAGGTGTCGGGGTCTGGCCGAGGTGTGGAGGAGGAACTTGCTGGGATATCGGGGTCTCTCCGGGGTGTGGAGAAGGAACTGGCTGAGATATCGGGGTCTGGCCGGGGTGTGGAGGAGGAACGGACTGAGTTATCGGGGTCTGGCCGGGGTGTGGAAAACGAACTGGCTGAGATATCGTGGTCAGGCCGGGGTGTCAAGAAGGAACTGGCTGAAATGTCGGGGTCTGGCCGGGGTGTTGGAGAAGGAACTGGCTGAGATATCGGGGTCTGTCCGGGGTGTTGGAGGAAGAACTGGCGAGGTCTGTCCGGGGTGAGGAGAAGGAACTGGTTGAGATATCAGGGTCTGACCGGGGTGTGGAGAAGGACTTGGCTGAGATATCGGGGTCCGTCTGGGGTGTTGGAGATGGAACTGGCTGAGCTATCGGTGACTGGCTGGAGTGTTGGAGAATGAACTGGCTGAGATATCGGGGTCTGTCCGGGGTGTGGAGAAGGTACTGGCTGAGATATTGGGGTCTGGCCGGGCCGTCGGAGAAAGAACTCGCTGAGGTGTCGGGGTCTGGCTGAGGTGTGGAGGAGGAACTTGCTGGGATATCGGGGTCTCTCCGGGGTGTGGAGAAGGATCTGGCTGAGATATCGGGGTCTGGTCGGGGTGTGGAGGAGGAACGGACTACGTTATCGGGGTCTGACTGGGGTGTGGAAAAGGAACTGGCTGAGATATCGGGGTCTGGCCGGGGTGTCAAGAAGGAACTGGCTGAAATATCGGGGTTTGTCCGGGGTGTCGGAGATGGAACTGGCTGAGATATCGGGGTCTCTCCGGGGTGTGGAGAAGGATCTGGCTGAGATATCGGGGTCTGGCCGGGGTGTGGAGGAGGAACGGACTAAGTTATCGGGGTCTGGCCGGGGCGTGGAAAAGGAACTGGCTGAGATATCGGGGTCTGGCCGGGGTGTCAAGAAGGAACTGGCTGAAATATCGGGGTTTGTCCGGGGTGTCGGAGATGGAACTGGCTGAGATATCGGGGTCTGTCCGGGGTGGCTGAGAAGGAACTGGCTGAGATATTGGTGTCTGGCTCGGGTGTCGGAGAAGGAACTGGCTGAGATATCGGGGTCTCGCTGGGGTGTGGAGAAATTACTGGCTGAGATATCGGGGCCTGTATGGGGTGTCAGAGAAGGAACTGGCTGAGATATCGGGGTCTGTCCGGGGTGTCGGAGAAGAAACTGGCTGAGATATCGGAGTCTGGCCGGGGTGTTGGAGGTAGAACTGGCCTAGATATCGGGGTCTCTCCGGGTGTGGAGAAGGAACTAGCTGAGATATCGGGGTCTGTCCGGGGTGTGGAGAAGGTACTGGCTGAGATATTGGGGTCTGGCCGGACTGTTGGAGCAAGAACTGGCTGAGATATTGGGGTCTGGCCGAGGTGTGGAGGAGGAACTTGCTGGGATATCGGGGTCTGGCCGGGGTGTGGAGAAGGAACTGGCTGAGATATCGGGGTCTGGCCGGGGTGTGGAGAAGGAACGGACTGAGATATCGGGGTCTGGCCGGGGTGTGGAGAAGGAACTGGCTGAGATATCGGGGTCCGTCTGGGGTGTTGGAGATGGAACTGGCTGAGGTATCGGTGACTGGCTGGAGTGTTGGAGAATGAACTGGCTGAGATATCGGGGTCTGTCCGGGGTGTGGAGAAGGTACTGGCTGATATATTGGGGTCTGGCCGGGCCGTCGGAGAAAGAACTGGCTGAGGTGTCGGGGTCTGGCCGAGGTGTGGAGGAGGAACGGACTGAGTTATCGGGGTCTGGCCGGGGTGTGGAAAACGAACTGGCTGAGATATCGTGGTCTGGCCGGGGTGTCAAGAAGGAACTGGCTGAAATATCGGGGTCTGGCCGGGGTGTGGAGAAGGTACTGGCTGAGATATTGGGGTCTGGCCGGACTGTTGGAGCAAGAACTGGCTGAGATTTTGGGGTCTGGCCGAGGTGTGGAGGAGGAACTTGCTGGGATATCGGGGTCTGGCCGGGGTGTGGAGAAGGAACTGGCTGAGATATCGGGGTCTGGCCGGGGTGTGGAGAAGGAACGGACTGAGATATCGGGGTCTGGCCGGGGTGTGGAGAAGGAACTGGCTGAGATATCGGGGTCCGTCTGGGGTGTTGGAGATGGAACTGGCTGAGGTATCGGTGACTGGCTGGAGTGTTGGAGAATGAACTGGCTGAGATATCGGGGTCTGTCCGGGGTGTGGAGAAGGTACTGGCTGAGATATTGGGGTCTGGCCGGGCCGTCGGAGAAAGAACTGGCTGAGGTGTCGGGGTCTGGCCGAGGTGTGGAGGAGGAACTTGCTGGGATATCGGGGTCTCTCCGGGGTGTGGAGAAGGAACTGGCTGAGATATCGGGGTCTGGCCGGGGTGTGGAGGAGGAACGGACTGAGTTATCGGGGTCTGGCCGGGGTGTGGAAAACGAACTGGCTGAGATATCGTGGTCAGGCCGGGGTGTCAAGAAGGAACTGGCTGAAATATCGGGGTCTGGCCGGGGTGTTGGAGAAGGAACTGGCTGAGATATCGGGGTCTGTCCGGGGTGTTGGAGGAAGAACTGGCGAGGTCTGTCCGGGGTGAGGAGAAGGAACTGGTTGAGATATCAGGGTCTGACCGGGGTGTGGAGAAGGACTTGGCTGAGATATCGGGGTCCGTCTGGGGTGTTGGAGATGGAACTGGCTGAGCTATCGGTGACTGGCTGGAGTGTTGGAGAATGAACTGGCTGAGATATCGGGGTCTGTCCGGGGTGTGGAGAAGGTACTGGCTGAGATATTGGGGTCTGGCCGGGCCGTCGGAGAAAGAACTCGCTGAGGTGTCGGGGTCTGGCTGAGGTGTGGAGGAGGAACTTGCTGGGATATCGGGGTCTCTCCGGGGTGTGGAGAAGGATCTGGCTGAGATATCGGGGTCTGGTCGGGGTGTGGAGGAGGAACGGACTACGTTATCGGGGTCTGACTGGGGTGTGGAAAAGGAACTGGCTGAGATATCGGGGTCTGGCCGGGGTGTCAAGAAGGAACTGGCTGAAATATCGGGGTTTGTCCGGGGTGTCGGAGATGGAACTGGCTGAGATATCGGGGTCTGTCCGGGGTGTGGAGAAGGAATTGGCTGAGATATCGGGGTTTGTCCGGGGTGTCGGAGATGGAACTGGCTGAGATTTCGGGGTCTGTCCGGGGTGTGGGAGAAGGAACTGGCTGAGATATTGGTGTCTGGCTCGGGTGTCGGAGAATTAACTGGCTGAGATATCGGGGTCTCGCTGGGGTGTGGAGAAATTACTGGCTGAGATATCGGGGCCTGTATGGGGTGTCAGAGAAGGAACTGGCTGAGATATCGGGGTCTGTCCGGGGTGTCGGAGAAGAAACTGGCTGAGATATCGGAGTCTGGCCGGGGTGTTGGAGGTAGAACTGGCCTAGATATCGGGGTCTCTCCGGGTGTGGAGAAGGAACTAGCTGAGATATCGGGGTCTGTCCGGGGTGTGGAGAAGGTACTGGCTGAGATATTGGGGTCTGGCCGGACTGTTGGAGCAAGAACTGGCTGAGATATTGGGGTCTGGCCGAGGTGTGGAGGAGGAACTTGCTGGGATATCGGGGTCTGGCCGGGGTGTGGAGAAGGAACTGGCTGAGATATCGGGGTCTGGCCGGGGTGTGGAGAAGGAACGGACTGAGATATCGGGGTCTGGCCGGGGTGTGGAGAAGGAACTGGCTGAGATATCGGGGTCCGTCTGGGGTGTTGGAGATGGAACTGGCTGAGGTATCGGTGACTGGCTGGAGTGTTGGAGAATGAACTGGCTGAGATATCGGGGTCTGTCCGGGGTGTGGAGAAGGTACTGGCTGATATATTGGGGTCTGGCCGGGCCGTCGGAGAAAGAACTGGCTGAGGTGTCGGGGTCTGGCCGAGGTGTGGAGGAGGAACGGACTGAGTTATCGGGGTCTGGCCGGGGTGTGGAAAACGAACTGGCTGAGATATCGTGGTCTGGCCGGGGTGTCAAGAAGGAACTGGCTGAAATATCGGGGTCTGGCCGGGGTGTGGAGAAGGTACTGGCTGAGATATTGGGGTCTGGCCGGACTGTTGGAGCAAGAACTGGCTGAGATTTTGGGGTCTGGCCGAGGTGTGGAGGAGGAACTTGCTGGGATATCGGGGTCTGGCCGGGGTGTGGAGAAGGAACTGGCTGAGATATCGGGGTCTGGCCGGGGTGTGGAGAAGGAACGGACTGAGATATCGGGGTCTGGCCGGGGTGTGGAGAAGGAACTGGCTGAGATATCGGGGTCCGTCTGGGGTGTTGGAGATGGAACTGGCTGAGGTATCGGTGACTGGCTGGAGTGTTGGAGAATGAACTGGCTGAGATATCGGGGTCTGTCCGGGGTGTGGAGAAGGTACTGGCTGAGATATTGGGGTCTGGCCGGGCCGTCGGAGAAAGAACTGGCTGAGGTGTCGGGGTCTGGCCGAGGTGTGGAGGAGGAACTTGCTGGGATATCGGGGTCTCTCCGGGGTGTGGAGAAGGAACTGGCTGAGATATCGGGGTCTGGCCGGGGTGTGGAGGAGGAACGGACTGAGTTATTGGGGTCTGGCCGGGGTGTGGAAAACGAACTGGCTGAGATATCGTGGTCAGGCCGGGGTGTCAAGAAGGAACTGGCTGAAATATCGGGGTCTGGCCGGGGTGTTGGAGAAGGAACTGGCTGAGATATCGGGGTCTGTCCGGGGTGTTGGAGGAAGAACTGGCGAGGTCTGTCCGGGGTGAGGAGAAGGAACTGGTTGAGATATCAGGGTCTGACCGGGGTGTGGAGAAGGACTTGGCTGAGATATCGGGGTCCGTCTGGGGTGTTGGAGATGGAACTGGCTGAGCTATCGGTGACTGGCTGGAGTGTTGGAGAATGAACTGGCTGAGATATCGGGGTCTGTCCGGGGTGTGGAGAAGGTACTGGCTGAGATATTGGGGTCTGGCCGGGCCGTCGGAGAAAGAACTCGCTGAGGTGTCGGGGTCTGGCTGAGGTGTGGAGGAGGAACTTGCTGGGATATCGGGGTCTCTCCGGGGTGTGGAGAAGGATCTGGCTGAGATATCGGGGTCTGGTCGGGGTGTGGAGGAGGAACGGACTACGTTATCGGGGTCTGACTGGGGTGTGGAAAAGGAACTGGCTGAGATATCGGGGTCTGGCCGGGGTGTCAAGAAGGAACTGGCTGAAATATCGGGGTTTGTCCGGGGTGTCGGAGATGGAACTGGCTGAGATATCGGGGTCTGTCCGGGGTGTGGAGAAGGAATTGGCTGAGATATCGGGGTTTGTCCGGGGTGTCGGAGATGGAACTGGCTGAGATTTCGGGGTCTGTCCGGGGTGTGGGAGAAGGAACTGGCTGAGATATTGGGGTCTGGCTCGGGTGTCGGAGAAGGAACTGGCTGAGATATCGGGGTCTGGCTGGGGTGTGGAGAAGGTACTGGCTGAGATATCGGGGCCTGTACGGGGTGTCAGAGAAGGAACTGGCTGAGATATCGGAGTCTGGGTGGGGTGTTGGAGGTAGAACTGGCCGAGATATCGGGGTATCGCCGGGTGTGGAGAAGGAACTAGCTGAGATATCGGGGTCTGTCCGGGGTGTGGAGAAGGTACTGGCTGAGATATTGGGGTCTGGCCGGACTGTTGGAGAAAGAACTGGCTGAGATATTGGGGTCTGGCCGAGGTGTGGAGGAGGAACTGGCTGGGATATCGGGGTCTGGCCGGGGTGTGGAGAAGGAACTGGGTGAGATATCGATATCCGTCTGGGGTGTTGGAGATGGAACTGGCTGAGATATCGGGGTCTGTCCGGGGTGTGGAGAAGGAACTGGCTGAGATATCGGGGTCTGGCCGGTGTGTGGAGAAGGAACGGACAGAGATATCGGGGTCTGGCCGGGGTGTGGAGAAGGAACTGGGTGAGATATCGGGGTCCGTCTGGGGTGTTGGAGATGGAACTGGCTGAGCTATCGGTGACTGGCTGGAGTGTTGGAGAATGAACTGGCTGAGATATCGGGGTCTGTCCGGGGTGTGGAGAAGGTACTGGCTGAGATATTGGGGTCTGGCCGGGCCGTCGGAGAAAGAACTGGCTGAGGTGTCGGGGTCTGGCCGAGGTTTGGAGGAGGAACTTGCTGGGATATCGGGGTCTCTCCGGGGTGTGGAGAAGGAACTGGCTGAGATATCGGGGTCTGGCCGGGGTGTGGAGGAGGAACGGACTAAGTTATCGGGGTCTGGCCGGGGCGTGGAAAAGGAACTGGCTGAGATATCGGGGTCTGGCCGGGGTGTCAAGAAGGAACTGGCTGAAATATCGGGGTTTGTCCGGGGTGTCGGAGATGGAACTGGCTGAGATATCGGGGTCTGTCCGGGGTGGCTGAGAAGGAACTGGCTGAGATATTGGGGTCTGGCTCGGGTGTCGGAGAAGGAACTGGCTGAGATATCGGGGTCTCGCTGGGGTGTGGAGAAATTACTGGCTGAGATATCGGGGCCTGTATGGGGTGTCAGAGAAGGAACTGGCTGAGATATCGGGGTCTGTCCGGGGTGTCGGAGAAGAAACTGGCTGAGATATCGGAGTCTGGCCGGGGTGTTGGAGGTAGAACTGGCCTAGATATCGGGGTCTCTCCGGGTGTGGAGAAGGAACTAGCTGAGATATCGGGGTCTGTCCGGGGTGTGGAGAAGGTACTGGCTGAGATATTGGGGTCTGGCCGGACTGTTGGAGCAAGAACTGGCTGAGATATTGGGGTCTGGCCGAGGTGTGGAGGAGGAACTTGCTGGGATATCGGGGTCTGGCCGGGGTGTGGAGAAGGAACTGGCTGAGATATCGGGGTCTGGCCGGGGTGTGGAGAAGGAACGGACTGAGATATCGGGGTCTGGCCGGGGTGTGGAGAAGGAACTGGCTGAGATATCGGGGTCCGTCTGGGGTGTTGGAGATGGAACTGGCTGAGGTATCGGTGACTGGCTGGAGTGTTGGAGAATGAACTGGCTGAGATATCGGGGTCTGTCCGGGGTGTGGAGAAGGTACTGGCTGAGATATTGGGGTCTGGCCGTGCCGTCGGAGAAAGAACTGGCTGAGGTGTCGGGGTCTGGCCGAGGTGTGGAGGAGGAACTTGCTGGGATATCGGGGTCTCTCCGGGGTGTGGAGAAGGAACTGGCTGAGATATCGGGGTCTGGCCGGGGTGTGGAGGAGGAACGGACTGAGTTATCGGGGTCTGGCCGGGGTGTGGAAAACGAACTGGCTGAGATATCGTGGTCTGGCCGGGGTGTCAAGAAGGAACTGGCTGAAATATCGGGGTCTGGCCGGGGTGTTCGAGAAGGAACTGGCTGAGATATCGGGGTCTGACCGGGGTGTTGGAGGAAGAACTGGCGAGGTCTGTCCGGGGTGAGGAGAAGGAACTTGTTGAGATATCAGGGTCTGACCGGGGTGTGGAGAAGGACTTGGCTGAGATACCGGGGTCCGTCTGGGGTGTTGGAGAAGGTACTGGCTGAGATATTGGGGTCTGGCCGGGCCGTCGGAGAAAGAACTCGCTGAGGTGTCGGGGTCTGGCTGAGGTGTGGAGGATGAACTTGCTGGGATATCGGGGTCTCTCCGGGGTGTGGAGAAGGATCTGGCTGAGATATCGGGGTCTGGCCGGGGTGTGGAGGAGGAACGGACTACGTTATCGGGGTCTGACTGGGGTGTGGAAAAGGAACTGGCTGAGATATCGGGGTCTGGCCGGGGTGTCAAGAAGGAACTGGCTGAAATATCGGGGTTTGTCCGGGGTGTCGGAGATGGAACTGGCTGAGATATCGGGGTCTGTCCGGGGTGGCTGAGAAGGAACTGGCTGAGATATTGGGGTCTGGCTCGGGTGTCGGAGAAGGAACTGGCTGATGTATCGGGGTCTCGCTAGGGTGTGGAGAAATTACTGGCTGAGATATCGGGGCCTGTATGGGGTGTCGGAGAAGAAACTGGCTGAGATATCGGGGTCTGGCCGGGGTGTCTGTGAAGGAACTGTCTGAGATATCGGGGTCTGGCCAGAGTGTTGAAGAAGGAATTGGCTGAGATATAGGGGTCTGACCGGTGCGTTGGAGGTGGAACTGGCTGAGATATCGGGGTCTGTCCGGAGTGTCGGTGAAGGAACTGGCTGAGATATCGGGGTCTGGACGGGGTGCTGGAGAAGGAACTGGCTGAGATATGGGGTCTGGCTGAGGTGTCGGAGAAGAAACTGGCTGAGATATCGGGGTTTAGCCGGGGTGCTGGAGGTGGAACTGGGGGAGATATCGGGGTCTGACTGGGGTGTCGGAGAAGGAACTGGCTGTGATATCGGGGTCTGACCGGGGTGTCGGAGAAGGAACTGGCTGAGATATCGGGGTCTGGCCGGCGTGCTAGAGATGGAACTGGCTGACATATCGGGGTCTGGCCGGGGTGTCGGAGAAGGAAATGGCTGAGATATCGGGGTCTGGCCGGAGTGCTGGAGGTGGAACTGGGGGAGATATCGGG
This sequence comes from Mobula birostris, assembly GCF_030028105.1. Taxonomy (NCBI): domain Eukaryota; kingdom Metazoa; phylum Chordata; class Chondrichthyes; order Myliobatiformes; family Myliobatidae; genus Mobula; species Mobula birostris. Next base: position 47,536 of record NW_027274438.1, read on the forward strand.
GTCTGGCTGGGGTGTCGGAGAAGTAACTGGCTGTGATATCGGGGTCTGGCCGGGGTGTCAGAGAAGGAACTCGCTGAGATATCGGGGTCTGTCCGGGGAGTTGGAGGTAGAACTGGCCTAGATATCGGAGTCTGGCCGGGGTCTGGAGAAAGAACTAGTTGAGATATCGGGGTCTGTCCGGGGTATGGAGAAGGTACTGGCTGAGATATTGGGGTCTGTCTGGGGTGTCGGAGAAAGAACTGGCTAATATATCGGGAATGGCCGGGGTGTGGAGGAGTAACTGCCTGAGATATCGGGGTCTGGCCGGGGTGTGGAGAAGAAACTGGCTGAGATATCGGGGTCCATCTGGGGTGTTGGAGATGGAACTGGCTGAGCTATCGGTGACTGGCTGGAGTGTTGGAGAATGAACTGGCTGAGATATCGGGGTCTGTCCGGGGTGTGGAGAAGGTACTGGCTGAGATATTGGGGTCTGGCCGGGCCGTCGGAGAAAGAACTGGCTGAAATATCGGGGTCTGGCCGGGGTGTCGGAGAAGGAACTGGCTGAAATATCGGGGTCTGCCCGGGGTGTTGGAGAAGGAACTGGCTGAGATATCGGGGTCTGGCCGGGGTGCTGGAGGTGGAACTGGGGGAGATATCGGGGTCTGTCCGGAAAGTCGGAGAAGGAACTGGCTGGGATATCGGGGTCTGGCCGGGGTGTTGGAGGAGGAACTGGCTGAGATATCGGGGACTGGCCGGGGTGTTGGATGAGGATCTGGCTGAGATGTTGGGTTCTGTCCGGGGTGTGGAGAAGGAACTGGCTGAGATATTGGGGTCTGTCTGGGGTGTTGGAGAAGAAACTGGCTGAGATATCGGGGTTTCGCTTGTTGTCAGAGAGGGAACTGGTTGAGATATCGGAGTCTGGCCGGAGTGCTTTAGAAGGAACTGGCTGAGATATGGGGTCTGTCCGGGGTGTGGGAGAAGGAACTGGCTGAGATATTGGGGTCTGGCTCGGGTGTCGGAGAAGGAACTGGCTGAGATATCGGGGTCTGGCTGGGGTGTGGAGAAGGTACTGGCTGAGATATCGGGGCCTGTACGGGGTGTCAGAGAAGGAACTGGCTGAGATATCGGAGTCTGGCCGGGGTGTTGGAGGTAGAACTGGCCGAGATATCGGGGTATCGCCGGGTGTGGAGAAGGAACTAGCTGAGATATCGGGGTCTGTCCGGGGTGTGGAGAAGGTACTGGCTGAGATATTGGGGTCTGGCCGGACTGTTGGAGAAAGAACTGGCTGAGATATTGGGGTCTGGCCGAGGTGTGGAGGAGGAACTGGCTGGGATATCGGGGTCTGTCCGGGGTGTGGAGAAGGAACTGGCTGAGATATCGGGGTCTGGCCGGTGTGTGGAGAAGGAACGGACTGAGATATCGGGGTCTGGCCGGGGTGTGGAGAAGGAACTGGGTGAGATATCGGGGTACGTCTGGGGTGTTGGAGATGGAACTGGCTGAGCTATCGGTGACTGGCTGGAGTGTTGGAGAATGAACTGGCTGAGATATCGGGGTCTGTCCGGGGTGTGGAGAAGGTACTGGCTGAGATATTGGGGTCTGGCCGGGCCGTCGGAGAAAGAACTCGCTGAGGTGTCGGGGTCTGGCCGAGGTGTGGAGGAGGAACTTGCTGGGATATCGGGGTCTCTCCGGGGTGTGGAGAAGGATCTGGCTGAGATATCGGGGTCTGGCCGGGGTGTGGAGGAGGAACGGACTAAGTTATCGGGGTCTGGCCGGGGCGTGGAAAAGGAACTGGCTGAGATATCGGGGTCTGGCCGGGGTGTCAAGAAGGAACTGGCTGAAATATCGGGGTTTGTCCGGGGTGTCGGAGATGGAACTGGCTGAGATATCGGGGTCTGTCCGGGGTGGCTGAGAAGGAACTGGCTGAGATATTGGGGTCTGGCTCGGGTGTCGGAGAAGGAACTGGCTGAGATATCGGGGTCTCGCTGGGGTGTGGAGAAATTCCTGCTGAGATATCGGGGCCTGTATGGGGTGTCAGAGAAGGAACTGGCTGAGATATCGGGGTCTGTCCGGGGTGTCGGAGAAGAAACTGGCTGAGATATCGGAGTCTGGCCGGGGTGTTGGAGGTAGAACTGGCCTAGATATCGGGGTCTCTCCGGGTGTGGAGAAGGAACTAGCTGAGATATCGGGGTCTGTCCGGGGTGTGGAGAAGGTACTGGCTGAGATATTGGGGTCTGGCCGGACTGTTGGAGCAAGAACTGGCTGAGATATTGGGGTCTGGCCGAGGTGTGGAGGAGGAACTTGCTGGGATATCGGGGTCTGGCCGGGGTGTGGAGAAGGAACTGGCTGAGATATCGGGGTCTGGCCGGGGTGTGGAGAAGGAACGGACTGAGATATCGGGGTCTGGCCGGGGTGTGGAGAAGGAACTGGCTGAGATATCGGGGTCCGTCTGGGGTGTTGGAGATGGAACTGGCTGAGGTATCGGTGACTGGCTGGAGTGTTGGAGAATGAACTGGCTGAGATATCGGGGTCTGTCCGGGGTGTGGAGAAGGTACTGGCTGATATATTGGGGTCTGGCCGGGCCGTCGGAGAAAGAACTGGCTGAGGTGTCGGGGTCTGGCCGAGGTGTGGAGGAGGAACGGACTGAGTTATCGGGGTCTGGCCGGGGTGTGGAAAACGAACTGGCTGAGATATCGTGGTCTGGCCGGGGTGTCAAGAAGGAACTGGCTGAAATATCGGGGTTTGTCCGGGGTGTCGGAGAAGGAACTGGCTGAGATATCGGCGTTTGGCTTGTTGTCAGAGAAGGAACTGGTTGAGATATCGGGGTCTGGCCGGAGCGCTGGAGAAGGAACTGGCTGGGATATGGGGTCTGGCCGGGGTGCTGGAGGTGGAACTGGGGGAGATATCGGGGTCTGGCTGAGGTGTCGGAGAAGGAACTGGCTGGGATATCCGGGTCTGGCTGGGGTGTCGGAGAAGGAACTGGCTGAGATATCAGGGTCTGTCCGGGGTGTGGAGAAGGAATTGGCTGAGATATCGGGGTTTGTCCGGGGTGTCGGAGATGGAACTGGCTGAGATATCGGGGTCTGTCCGGGGTGTCGGAGAAGGAACTGGCTGAGATATTGGGGTCTGGCTCGGGTGTCGGAGAAGGAACTGGCTGAGATATCGGGGTCTGGCTGGGGTGTGGAGAAGGTACTGGCTGAGATATCGGGGCCTGTCTGGGGTGTCAGAGAAGGAACTGGCTGAGATATCGGGGTTTGGCATGTTGTCAGGGAAGGAACTGGGGGAGATATCGGGGTCTGGCTGAGGTGTCGGAGAAGGAACTGGCTGGGATATCCGGGTCTGGCTGGGGTGTCGGAGAAGGAACTGACTGAGATATCAGGGTCTGTCCGGGGTGTGGAGAAGGAATTGGCTGAGATATCGGGGTTTGTCCGGGGTGTCGGAGATGGAACTGGCTGAGATATCGGGGTCTGTCCGGGGTGTCGGAGAAGGAACTGGCTGAGATATTGGGGTCTGGCTCGGGTGTCGGAGAAGGAACTGGCTGAGATATCGGGGTCTGGCTGGGGTGTGGAGAAGGTACTGGCTGAGATATCGGGGCCTGTCTGGGGTGTCAGAAAAGGAACTGGCTGAGATATCGGGGTTTGGCATGTTGTCAGGGAAGGAACTGGTTGAGATATCGGGGTCTGGCTGGGGTGTCGGAGAAGGAACTGGCTGAGATATCAGGGTCTGTCCGGGGTGTGGAGAAGGAATTGGCTGAGATATCGGGGTTTGTCCGGGGTGTCGGATATGGAACTGGCTGAGATATTGGGGTCTGTCCGGGGTGTCGGAGAAGGAACTGGCTGAGATATTGGGGTCTGGCTCGGGTGTCGGAGAAGGAACTGGCTGAGATATCGGGGTCTGGCTGGGGTGTGGAGAAGGTACTGGCTGAGATATCGGGGCCTGTCTGGGGTGTCAGAGAAGGAACTGGCTGAGATATCGGGGTCTGTCCGGGGTGTCGGAGAAGAAACTGGCTGAGATATCGGAGTCTGGTCGGGGTGTTGGAGGTAGATCTGGCCGAGATATCGGGATCTGGCTGGTGTGTTGGAGGTGGAACTGGCTGAGATATCGGGATCTGGCCGGAGTTTTGGAGTAGGAACGGGCTGAGATATCGGGGTGAGGCCGGGGTGCTGGAGGTGGAACTGGGGGAGATATCGGGGTCTGGCTGAGGTGTCGGAGAAGGAACTGGCTGGGATATCCAGGTCTGGCTGGGGTGTCGGAGAAGGAACTGGTTGAGATATCAGGGTCTGTCCGGGGTGTGGAGAAGGAATTGGCTGAGATATCGGGGTTTGTCCGGGGTGTCAGAGATGGAACTGGCTGAGATATCGGGGTCTGTCCGGGGTGTCGGATAAGGAACTGGCTGAGATATTGGGGTCTGGCTCGGGTGTCGGAGAAGGAACTGGCTGAGATATCGGGGTCTGGCTGGGGTGTGGAGAAGGTACTGGCTGAGATATTGGGGCCTGTCTGGGGTGTCAGAGAAGGAACTGGCTGAGATATCGGGGTCTGTCCGGGGTGTCGGAGAAGGAACTGGCTGAGATATTGGGGTCTGGCTCGGGTGTCGGAGAAGGAACTGGCTGAGATATCGGGGTCTGGCTGGGGTGTGGAGAAGGTACTGGCTGAGATATCGGGGCCTGTCTGGGTTGTCAGAGAAGGAACTGGCTGAGATATCGGGGTCTGTTCGGGGTGTCGGAGAAGAAACTGGCTGAGATATCGGAGTCTGGTCGGGGTGTTGGAGGTAGATCTGGCCGAGATATCGGGGTCTCGCCGGGTGTGGAGAGGAACTAGCTGAGATATCGGGGTCTGTCCGGGGTGTGGAGAAGGTACTGGCTGAGATATTGGGGTGTGGCCGGTGTGTTGGAGGAGGAACTGTCTGAGATATCGGGGTCTGGCCAGAGTGTTGGAGAAGGAATTGGCTGAGATATCGGGATCTGGCTGGTGTGTTGGAGGTGGAACTGGCTGAGATATCGGGATCTGGCTGGAGTTTTGGAGTTGGAACGGGCTGAGATATCGGGGTCTGGCCGGGGTGCTGGAGATGGAACTGGGGGAGATATCGGGGTCTGTCCGGAGTGTCGGAGAAGGAACTGGCTGAGATATCGGGGTTTGGCATGTTGTCAGGGAAGGAACTGGTTGAGATATCGGGGTCTGGCCGGGGTGCTGGAGTTGGAACTGGGGGAGTTATCGGGGTCTTGCTGAGGTGTCGGAGAAGGAACTGGCTGGGATATCGGGGTCTGGCTGGGGTGTCGGAGAAGGAACTGGCTGAGATATCAGGGTCTGTCCGGGGTGTGGAGAAGGAATTGGCTGAGATATCGGGGTTTGTCCGGGGTGTCGGAGATGGAACTGGCTGAGATATTGGGGTCTGGCTCGGGTGTCGGAGAAGGAACTGGCTGAGATATCGGGGTCTGGCTGGGGTGTGGAGAAGGAATTGGCTGAGATATCGGGGCCTGTCTGGGGTGTCAGAGAAGGAACTGGCTGAGATATCGGGGTCTGTCCGGGGTGTCGGAGAAGAAACTGGCTGAGATATCGGGGTCTGGTCGGGGTGTTGGAGGTAGATCTGGCCGAGATATCGGGATCTGGCTGGTGTGTTGGAGGTGGAACTGGCTGAGATATCGGGATCTGGCCGGAGTTTTGGAGTAGGAACGGGCTGATATATCGGGGTGAGGCCGGGGTGCTGGAGGTGGAACTGGGGGAGATATCGGGGTCTGTCCGGAGTGTCGAAGAAGGAACTGGCTGAGATATCGGGGTTTGGCTTGTTGTCAGAGAAGGAACTGGTTGAGATATCGGGGTCTGGCCGGAGCGCTGGAGAAGGAACTGGCTGGGATATGGGGTCTGGCCGGGGTGCTGGAGGTGGAACTGGGGGAGATATCGGGGTCTGGCTGAGGTGTCGGAGAAGGAACTGGCTGGGATATCCGGGTCTGGCTGGGGTGTCGGAGAAGGAACTGGCTGAGATATCAGGGTCTGTCCGGGGTGTGGAGAAGGAATTGGCTGAGATATCGGGGTTTGTCCGGGGTGTCGGAGATGGAACTGGCTGAGATATCGGTGTCTGTCCGGGGTGTCGGAGAAGGAACTGGCTGAGATATTGGGGTCTGGCTCGGGTGTCGGAGAAGGAACTGGCTGAGATATCGGGGTCTGGCTGGGGTGTGGAGAAGGCACTGGCTGAGATATTGGGGCCTGTCTGGGGTGTCAGAGAAGGAACTGGCTGAGATATCGGGGTCTGTCCGGGGTGTCGGAGAAGGAACTGGCTGAGATATTGGGGTCTGGCTCGGGTGTCGGAGAAAGAACTGGCTGAGATATCGGGGTCTGGCTGGGGTGTGGAGAAGGTACTGGCTGAGATATCGGGGCCTGTCTGGTGTGTCAGAGAAGGAACTGGCTGAGATATCGGGGTCTGTTCGGGGTGTCGGAGAAGAAACTGGCTGAGATATCGGAGTCTGGTCGGGGTGTTGGAGGTAGATCTGGCCGAGATATCGGGGTCTCGCCGGGTGTGGAGAGGAACTTGCTGAGATATCGGGGTCTGTCCGGGGTGTGGAGAAGGTACTGGCTGAGATATTGGGGTCAGGCCGGACTGTTGGAGAAAGAACTGGCTGAGATATTGGGGTCTGGCCGAGGTGTGGAGGAGGAACTGGCTGGGATATCGGGGTCTGTCCGGGGTGTGGAGGAGGAACTGGCTGAGATATCGGGGTCTGGCCGGGGTCTGGAGAAGGTACTGGCTGAGATATTGGGGTCTGTCTGGGGTGTCGGAGAAAGAACTGGCTAAGATATCGGGAACGGCCGGGGTGTGGAGGAGTAACTGCCTGAGATATCGGGGTCTGGCCGGGGTGTGGAGAAGAAACTGGCTGAGATATCGGGGTCTGTCCGGGGTGTGGAGAAGGAACTGGTTGAGATATCAGGGTCTGGCTGGGGTGTGGAGAAGGAACTGGCTGAGATATCGGGGTCTGGCAGGAGTGTTGGAGAAGGAACTGGCTGAGATATCGGGGTCTGGCCGGATTGCTGGTGAAGGAACTGGCTGAGATATCGGGATCTGGCTGGGGTGATGGAGGTGGAACTGGCTGAGATATCGGAGTCTGGCCGGGGTGTCGGAGAAGGAAATGGCTGAGATATCGGGGTCTGGCCGGAGTGCTGGAGGTGGAACTGGGGTAGATATCGGAGTCTGGCTGGGGTGTCGGAGAAGTAACTGGCTGTGATATCGGGGTCTGGCCGGGGTGTCAGAGAAGGAACTCGCTGAGATATCGGGGTCTGTCCGGGGAGTTGGAGGTAGAACTGGCCTAGATATCGGAGTCTGGCCGGGGTCTGGAGAAAGAACTAGTTGAGATATCGGGGTCTGTCCGGGGTATGGAGAAGGTACTGGCTGAGATATTGGGGTCTGTCTGGGGTGTCGGAGAAAGAACTGGCTAAGATATCGGGAATGGCCGTGGTGTGGAGGAGTAACTGCCTGAGATATCGGGGTCTGGCCGGGGTGTGGAGAAGAAACTGGCTGAGATATCGGGGTCTGGCCGGTGTGTGGAAAAGTAACTGGCTGAGATATCGGGGTCTGTCCGGGGTGTTGGAGGAAGAACTGACGGGGATATCGAGGTCTGTCCGGGGTGAGGAGAAGGAATTGGTTGAGATATCAGGGTCTGGCCGGGGTGTGGAGAAGGAACTGGCTGAGATATCGGGGTCCGTCTGGGGTGTTGGAGATGGAACTGGCTGAGCTATCGGTGTCTGGCTGGAGTGTTGGAGAATGAACTGGCTGAGCTATCGGTGTCTGGCCGGTGTTTTGGAGTAGGAACGGGCTGAGATATCGGGGTCTGGCCGGGGTGCTGGAGGTGGAACTGGGGGAGATATCGGAGTCTGTCCGGAGTGTCGGAGAAGGAACTGGCTGAGATATCGGGGTTTGGCATGTTGTCAGGGAAGGAACTGGTTGAGATATCGGGGTCTGGCCGGGGTGCTGGAGGTGGAACTGGGGGAGTTATCGGGGTCTTGCTGAGGTGTCGGAGAAGGAACTGGCTGGGATATCGGGGTCTGGCTGGGGTGTCGGAGAAGGAATTGGCTGAGATATCGGGGTTTGTCCGGGGTGTCGGAGATGGAACTGGCTGAGATATTGGGGTCTGTCCGGGGTGTCGGAGAAGGAACTGGCTGAGATATTGGGGTCTGGCTCGGGTGTCGGAGAAGGAACTGGCTGAGATATCGGGGTCTGGCTGGGGTGTGGAGAAGGTACTGGCTGAGATATCGGGGCCTGTCTGGGGTGTCAGAGAAGGAACTGGCTGAGATATCGGGGTCTGTCCGGGGTGTCGGAGAAGAAACTGGCTGAGATATCGGAGTCTGGTCGGGGTGTTGGAGGTAGATCTGGCCGAGATATCGGGATCTGGCTGGTGTGTTGGAGGTGGAACTGGCTGAGATATCGGGATCTGGCCGGAGTTTTGGAGTAGGAACGGGCTGAGATATCGGGGTGAGGCCGGGGTGCTGGAGGTGGAACTGGGGGAGATATCGGGGTCTGGCTGAGGTGTCGGAGAAGGAACTGGCTGGGATATCCGGGTCTGGCTGGGGTGTCGGAGAAGGAACTGGTTGAGATATCAGGGTCTGTCCGGGGTGTGGAGAAGGAATTGGCTGAGATATCGGGGTTTGTCCGGGGTGTCAGAGATGGAACTGGCTGAGATATCGGGGTTTGTCCGGGGTGTCGGATAAGGAACTGGCTGAGATATTGGGGTCTGGCTCGGGTGTCGGAGAAGGAATTGGCTGAGATATCAGGGTCTGGCTGGGGTGTGGAGAAGGTACTGGCTGAGATATTGGGGCCTGTCTGGGGTGTCAGAGAAGGAACTGGCTGAGATATCGGGGTCTGTCCGGGGTGTCGGAGAAGGAACTGGCTGAGATATTGGGGTCTGGCTCGGGTGTCGGAGAAGGAACTGGCTGAGATATCGGGGTCTGGCTGGGGTGTGGAGAAGGTACTGGCTGAGATATCGGGGCCTGTCTGGGGTGTCAGAGAAGGAACTGGCTGAGATATCGGGGTCTGTTCGGGGTGTCGGAGAAGAAACTGGCTGAGATATCGGAGTCTGGTCGGGGTGTTGGAGGTAGATCTGGCCGAGATATTGGGGTCTCGCCGGGTGTGGAGAGGAACTAGCTGAGATATCGGGGTCTGTCCGGGGTGTGGAGAAGGTACTGGCTGAGATATTGGGGTGTGGCCGGTGTGTTGGAGGAGGAACTGTCTGAGATATCGGGGTCTGGCCAGAGTGTTGGAGAAGGAATTGGCTGAGATATCGGGATCTGGCTGGTGTGTTGGAGGTGGAACTGGCTGAGATATCGGGATCTGGCTGGAGTTTTGGAGTTGGAACGGGCTGAGATATCGGGGTCTGGCCGGGGTGCTGGAGATGGAACTGGGGGAGATATCGGGGTCTGTCCGGACTGTCGGAGAAGGAACTGGCTGAGATATCGGGGTTTGGCATGTTGTCAGGGAAGGAACTGGTTGAGATATCGGGGTCTGGCCGAGGTGCTGGAGGTGGAACTGGGGGAGTTATCGGGGTCTTGCTGAGGTGTCGGAGAAGGAACTGGCTGGGATATCGGGGTCTGGCTGGGGTGTCGGAGAAGGAACTGGCTGAGATATCAGGGTCTGTTCGGGGTGTCGGAGAAGAAACTGGCTGAGATATCGGAGTCTGGTCGGGGTGTTGGAGGTAGATCTGGCCGAGATATCGGGGTCTCGCCGGGTGTGGAGAGGAACTTGCTGAGATATCGGGGTCTGTCCGGGGTGTGGAGAAGGTACTGGCTGAGATATTGGGGTCAGGCCGGACTGTTGGAGAAAGAACTGGCTGAGATATTGGGGTCTGGCCGAGGTGTGGAGGAGGAACTGGCTGGGATATCGGGGTCTGTCCGGGGTGTGGAGGAGGAACTGGCTGAGATATCGGGGTCTGGCCGGGGTCTGGAGAAGGTACTGGCTGAGATATTGGGGTCTGTCTGGGGTGTCGGAGAAAGAACTGGCTAAGATATCGGGAATGGCCGGGGTGTGGAGGAGTAACTGCCTGAGATATCGGGGTCTGGCCGGGGTGTGGAGAAGAAACTGGCTGAGATATCGGGGTCTGTCCGGGGTGTGGAGAAGGTACTGGCTGTGATATCGGGGTCTGTCCGGGGTGTGGAGAAGGAACTGGTTGAGATATCAGGGTCTGGCTGGGGTGTGGAGAAGGAACTGGCTGAGATATCGGGGTCTGGCAGGAGTGTTGGAGAAGCAACTGGCTGAGATATCGGGGTCTGGCCGGATTGCTGGTGAAGGAACTGGCTGAGATATCGGGATCTGGCTGGGGTGATGGAGGTGGAACTGGCTGAGATATCGGGGTCTGGCCGGAGTGCTGGAGGTGGAACTGGGGTAGATATCGGGGTCTGGCTGGGGTGTCGGAGAAGTAACTGGCTGTGATATCGGGGTCTGGCCGGGGTGTCAGAGAAGGAACTCGCTGAGATATCGGGGTCTGTCCGGGGAGTTGGAGGTAGAACTGGCCTAGATATCGGAGTCTGGCCGGGGTCTGGAGAAAGAACTAGTTGAGATATCGGGGTCTGTCCGGGGTATGGAGAAGGTACTGGCTGAGATATTGGGGTCTGTCTGAGGTGTCGGAGAAAGAACTGGCTAAGATATCGGGAATGGCCGTGGTGTGGAGGAGTAACTGCCTGAGATATCGGGGTCTGGCCGGGGTGTGGAGAAGAAACTGGTTGAGATATCGGGGTCTGGCCGGTGTGTGGAAAAGGAACTGGCTGAGATATCGGGGTCTGTCCGGGGTGTTGGAGGAAGAACTGACGGGGATATCGAGGTCTGTCCGGGGTGAGGAGAAGGAATTGGTTGAGATATCAGGGTCTGGCCGGGGTGTGGAGAAGGAACTGGCTGAGATATCGGGGTCCGTCTGGGGTGTTGGAGATGGAACTGGCTGAGCTATCGGTGTCTGGCTGGAGTGTTGGAGAATGAACTGGCTGAGCTATCGGTGTCTGGCCGGAGTTTTGGAGTAGGAACGGGCTGAGATATCGGGGTCTGGCCGGGGTGCTGGATGTGGAACTGGGGGAGATATCGGGGTCTGTCCGGAGTGTCGGAGAAGGAACTGGCTGAGATATCGGGGTTTGGCATGTTGTCAGGGAAGGAACTGGTTGAGATATCGGGGTCTGGCCGGGGTGCTGGAGGTGGAACTGGGGGAGTTATCGGGGTCTTGCTGAGGTGTCGGAGAAGGAACTGGCTGGGATATCGGGGTCTGGCTGGGGTGTCGGAGAAGGAATTGGCTGAGATATCGGGGTTTGTCCGGGGTGTCGGAGATGGAACTGGCTGAGATATCGGGGTCTGTCCGGGGTGCCGGAGAACAAACTGGCTGAGATATCGGAGTCTGGTCGGGGTGTTGGAGGTAGATCTGGCCGAGATATCGGAATCTGGCTGGTGTGTTGGAGGTGGAACTGGCTGAGATATCGGGATCTGGCCGGAGTTTTGGAGTAGGAACGGGCTGAGATATCGGGGTGAGGCCGGGGTGCTGGAGGTGGAACTGGGGGAGATATCGGGGTCTGGCTGAGGTGTCGGAGAAGGAACTGGCTGGGATATCCGGGTCTGGCTGGGGTGTCGGAGAAGGAACTGGTTGAGATATCAGGGTCTGTCCGGGGTGTGGAGAAGGAATTGGCTGAGATATCGAGGTTTGTCCGGGGTGTCAGAGATGGAACTGGCTGAGATATCGGGGTCTGTCCGGGGTGTCGGATAAGGAACTGGCTGAGATATTGGGGTCTGGCTCGGGTGTCGGAGAAGGAACTGGCTGAGATATCGGGGTCTGGCTGGGGTGTGGAGAAGGTACTGGCTGAGATATTGGGGCCTGTCTGGGGTGTCAGAGAAGGAACTGGCTGAGATATCGGGGTCTGTCCGGGGTGTCGGAGAAGGAACTGGCTGAGATATTGGGGTCTGGCTTGGGTGTCGGAGAAGGAACTGGCTGAGATATCGGGGTCTGGCTGGGGTGTGGAGAAGGTACTGGCTGAGATATCGGGGCCAGTCTGGGGTGTCAGAGAAGGAACTGGCTGAGATATCGGGGTCTGTTCGGGGTGTCGGGGAAGAAACTGGCTGAGATATCGGAGTCTGGTCGGGGTGTTGGAGGTAGATCTGGCCGAGATATTGGGGTCTCGCCGGGTGTGGAGAGGAACTAGCTGAGATATCGGGGTCTGTCCGGGGTGTGGAGAAGGTACTGGCTGAGATATTGGGGTGTGGCCGGTGTGTTGGAGGAGGAACTGTCTGAGATATCGGGGTCTGGCCAGAGTGTTGGAGAAGGAATTGGCTGAGATATCGGGATCTGGCTGGTGTGTTGGAGGTGGAACTTGCTGAGATATCGGGGTCTGTCCGGGGTGTGGAGAAGGTACTGGCTGAGATATTGGGGTCAGGCCGGACTGTTGGAGAAAGAACTGGCTGAGATATTGGGGTCTGGCCGAGGTGTGGAGGAGGAACTGGCTGGGATATCGGGGTCTGTCCGGGGTGTGGAGGAGGAACTGGCTGAGATATCGGGGTCTGGCCGGGGTCTGGAGAAGGTACTGGCTGAGATATTGGGGTCTGTCTGGGGTGTCGGAGAAAGAACTGGCTAAGATATCGGGAACGGCCGGGGTGTGGAGGAGTAACTGCCTGAGATATCGGGGTCTGGCCGGAGTGTGGAGAAGAAACTGGCTGAGATATCGGGGTCTGTCCGGGGTGTGGAGAAGGTACTGGCTGTGATATCGGGGTCTGTCCGGGGTGTGGAGAAGGAACTGGTTGAGATATCAGGGTCTGGCTGGGGTGTGGAGAAGGAACTGGCTGAGATATCGGGGTCTGGCAGGAGTGTTGGAGAAGGAACTGGCTGAGATATCGGGGTCTGGCCGGATTGCTGGTGAAGGAACTGGCTGAGATATCGGGATCTGGCTGGGGTGATGGAGGTGGAACTGGCTGAGATATCGGGGTCTGGCCGGAGTGCTGGAGGTGGAACTGGGGTAGATATCGGGGTCTGGCTGGGGTGTCGGAGAAGTAACTGGCTGTGATATCGGGGTCTGGCCGGGGTGTCAGAGAAGGAACTCGCTGAGATATCGGGGTCTGTCCGGGGAGTTGGAGGTAGAACTGGCCTAGATATCGGAGTCTGGCCGGGGTCTGGAGAAAGAACTAGTTGAGATATCGGGGTCTGTCCGGGGTATGGAGAAGGTACTGGCTGAGATATTGGGGTCTGTCTGGGGTGTCGGAGAAAGAACTGGCTAAGATATCGGGAATGGCCGTGGTGTGGAGGAGTAACTGCCTGAGATATCGGGGTCTGGCCGGGGTGTGGAGAAGAAACTGGCTGAGATATCGGGGTCTGGCCGGTGTGTGGAAAAGGAACTGGCTGAGATATCGGGGTCTGTCCGGGGTGTTGGAGGAAGAACTGACGGGGATATCGAGGTCTGTCCGGGGTGAGGAGAAGGAATTGGTTGAGATATCAGGGTCTGGCCGGGGTGTGGAGAAGGAACTGGCTGAGATATCGGGGTCCGTCTGGGGTGTTGGAGATGGAACTGGCTGAGCTATCGGTGTCTGGCTGGAGTGTTGGAGAATGAACTGGCTGAGCTATCGGTGTCTGGCCGGAGTTTTGGAGTAGGAACGGGCTGAGATATCGGGGTCTGGCCGGGGTGCTGGAGGTGGACTGGGGGAGATATCGGGGTCTGTCCGGAGTGTCGGAGAAGGAACTGGCTGAGATATCGGGGTTTGGCATGTTGTCAGGGAAGGAACTGGTTGAGATATCGGGGTCTGGCCGGGGTGCTGGAGGTGGAACTGGGGGAGTTATCGGGGTCTTGCTGAGGTGTCGGAGAAGGAACTGGCTGGGATATCGGGGTCTGGCTGGGGTGTCGGAGAAGGAATTGGCTGAGATATCGGGGTTTGTCCGGGGTGTCGGAGATGGAACTGGCTGAGATATCGGGGTCTGTCCGGGGTGTCGGAGAACAAACTGGCTGAGATATCGGAGTCTGGTCGGGGTGTTGGAGGTAGATCTGGCCGAGATATCGGAATCTGGCTGGTGTGTTGGAGTAGGAACGGGCTGAGATATCGGGGTGAGGCCGGGGTGCTGGAGGTGGAACTGGGGGAGATATCGGGGTCTGGCTGAGGTGTCGGAGAAGGAACTGGCTGGGATATCCGGGTCTGGCTGGGGTGTCGGAGAAGGAACTGGTTGAGATATCAGGGTCTGTCCGGGGTGTGGAGAAGGAATTGGCTGAGATATCGAGGTTTGTCCGGGGTGTCAGAGATGGAACTGGCTGAGATATCGGGGTCTGTCCGGGGTGTCGGATAAGGAACTGGCTGAGATATTGGGGTCTGGCTCGGGTGTCGGAGAAGGAACTGGCTGAGATATCGGGGTCTGGCTGGGGTGTGGAGAAGGTACTGGCTGAGATATTGGGGCCTGTCTGGGGTGTCAGAGAAGGAACTGGCTGAGATATCGGGGTCTGTCCGGGGTGTCGGAGAAGGAACTGGCTGAGATATTGGGGTCTGGCTTGGGTGTCGGAGAAGGAACTGGCTGAGATATCGGGGTCTGGCTGGGGTGTGGAGAAGGTACTGGCTGAGATATCGGGGCCTGTCTGGGGTGTCAGAGAAGGAACTGGCTGAGATATCGGGGTCTGTTCGGGGTGTCGGGGAAGAAACTGGCTGAGATATCGGAGTCTGGTCGGGGTGTTGGAGGTAGATCTGGCCGAGATATTGGGGTCTCGCCGGGAGTGGAGAGGAACTAGCTGAGATATCGGGGTCTGTCCGGGGTGTGGAGAAGGTACTGGCTGAGATATTGGGGTGTGGCCGGTGTGTTGGAGGAGGAACTGTCTGAGATATCGGGGTCTGGCCAGAGTGTTGGAGAAGGAATTGGCTGAGATATCGGGATCTGGCTGGTGTGTTGGAGGTGGAACTGGCTGAGATATCGGGATCTGGCTGGAGTTTTGGAGTTGGAACGGGCTGAGATATCGGGGTCTGGGCGGGGTGCTGGAGATGGAACTGGGGGAGATATCGGGGTCTGTCCGGAGTGTCGGAGAAGGAACTGGCTGAGATATCGGGGTTTGGCATGTTGTCAGGGAAGGAACTGGTTGAGATATCGGGGTCTGGCCGGGGTGCTGGAGGTGGAACTGGGGGAGTTATCGGGGTCTTGCTGAGGTGTCGGAGAAGGAACTGGCTGGGATATCGGGGTCTGGCTGGGGTGTCGGAGAAGGAACTGGCTGAGATATCAGGGTCTGTCCGGGGTGTGGAGAAGGAATTGGCTGAGATATCGGGGTTTGTCCGGGGTGTCGGAGATGGAACTGGCTGAGATATTGGGGTCTGGCTCGGGTGTCGGAGAAGGAACTGGCTGAGATATCGGGGTCTGGCTGGGGTGTGGAGAAGGTACTGGCTGAGATATCGGGGCCTGTCTGGGGTGTCAGAGAAGGAACTGGCTGAGATATCGGGGTCTGTTCGGGGTGTCGGAGAAGAAACTGGCTGAGATATCGGAGTCTGGTCGGGGTGTTGGAGGTAGATCCGGCCGAGATATTGGGGTCTCGCCGGGTGTGGAGAGGAACTAGCTGAGATATCGGGGTCTGTCCGGGGTGTGGAGAAGGTACTGGCTGAGATATTGGGGTGTGGCCGGTGTGTTGGAGGAGGAACTGTCTGAGATATCGGGGTCTGGCCAGAGTGTTGGAGAAGGAATTGGCTGAGATATTGGGATCTGGCTGGTGTGTTGGAGGTGGAACTGGCTGAGATATCGGGATCTGGCTGGAGTTTTGGAGTTGGAACGGGCTGAGATATCGGGGTCTGGCCGGGGTGCTGGAGATGGAACTGGGGGAGATATCGGGGTCTGTCCGGAGTGTCGGAGAAGGAACTGGCTGAGATATTGGGGTTTGGCATGTTGTCAGGGAAGGAACTGGTTGAGATATCGGGGTCTGGCCGGGGTGCTGGAGGTGGAACCTGGGTAGAGATCGGAGTCTGGCTGAGGTGTCGGAGAAGGAACTGGCTGGGATATCGGGGTCTGGCTGGGGTGTCGGAGAAGGAACTGGCTGAGATATCAGGGTCTGTCCGGGGTGTGGAGAAGGAATTGGCTGAGATATCGGGGTTTGTCCGGGGTGTCGGAGATGGAACTGGCTGAGATATTGGGGTCTGTCCGGGGTGTCGGAGAAGGAACTGGCTGAGATATTGGGGTCTGGCTCGGGTGTCGGAGAAGGAACTGGCTGAGATATCGGGGTCTGGCTGGGGTGTGGAGAAGGTACTGGCTGAGATATCGGGGCCTGTCTGGGGTGTCAGAGAAGGAACTGGCTGAGATATCGGGGTCTGTCCGGGGTGTCGGAGAAGAAACTGGCTGAGATATCGGGGTCTGGTCGGGGTGTTGGAGGTAGATCTGGCCGAGATATCGGGATCTGGCTGGTGTGTTGGAGGTGGAACTGGCTGAGATATCGGGATCTGGCCGGAGTTTTGGAGTAGGAACGGGCTGATATATCGGGGTGAGGCCGGGGTGCTGGAGGTGGAACTGGGGGAGATATCGGGGTCTGTCCGGAGTGTCGGAGAAGGAACTGGCTGAGATATCGGCGTTTGGCTTGTTGTCAGAGAAGGAACTGGTTGAGATATCGGGGTCTGGCCGGAGCGCTGGAGAAGGAACTGGCTGGGATATGGGGTCTGGCCGGGGTGCTGGAGGTGGAACTGGCTGAGATATCAGGGTCTGTCCGGGGTGTGGAGAAGGAATTGGCTGAGATATCGGGGTTTGTCCGGGGTGTCGGAGATGGAACTGGCTGAGATATCGGGGTCTGTCCGGGGTGTCGGAGAAGGAACTGGCTGAGATATTGGGGTCTGGCTCGGGTGTCGGAGAAGGAACTGGCTGAGATATTGGGGTGTGGCCGGTGTGTTGGAGGAGGAACTGTCTGAGATATCGGGGTCTGGCCAGAGTGTTGGAGAAGGAATTGGCTGAGATATCGGGATCCGGCTGGTGTGTTGGAGGTGGAACTGGCTGAGATATCGGGATCTGGCCGGAGTTTTGGAGTAGGAACGGGCTGAGATATTGGGGTGAGGCCCGGGTGCTGGAGGTGGAACTGGGGGAGATATCGGGGTCTGTCCGGAGTGTCGGAGAAGGAACTGGCTGAGATATCGGGGTTTGGCTTGTTGTCAGAGAAGGAAATGGTTGAGATATCGGGGTCTGGCCGGAGCGCTGGAGAAGGAACTGGCTGGGATATGGGGTCTGGCCGGGGTGCTGGTGGTGGAACTGGGGGAGATATCGGGGTCTGGCTGAGGTGTCGGAGAAGGAACTGGCTGGGATATCCGGGTCTGGCTGGGGTGTGGAGAAGGAATTGGCTGAGATATCGGGGTTTGTCCGGGGTGTCGGAGATGGAACTGGCTGAGATATTGGGGTCTGTCCGGGGTGTCGGAGAAGGAACTGGCTGAGATATCGGGGTCTGGCTGGGGTGTGGAGAAGGTACTGGCTGAGATATCGGGGCCTGTCTGGGGTGTCAGAGAAGGAACTGGCTGAGATATCGGGGTCTGTCCGGGGTGTCGGAGAAGGAACTGGCTGAGATATTGGGGTCTGGCTCGGGTGTCGGAGAAGGAACTGGCTGAGATATCGGGGTCTGGCTGGGGTGTGGAGAAGGTACTGGCTGAGATATCGGGGCCTGTCTGGGGTGTCAGAGAAGGAACTGGCTGAGATATCGGGGTCTGTTCGGGGTGTCGGAGAAGAAACTGGCTGAGATATCGGAGTCTGGTCGGGGTGTTGGAGGTAGATCTGGCCGAGATATCGGGGTCTCGCCGGGTGTGGAGAGGAACTTGCTGAGATATCGGGGTCTGTCCGGGGTGTGGAGAAGGTACTGGCTGAGATATTGGGGTCAGGCCGGACTGTTGGAGAAAGAACTGGCTGAGATATTGGGGTCTGGCCGAGGTGTGGAGGAGGAACTGGCTGGGATATCGGGGTCTGTCCGGGGTGTGGAGGAGGAACTGGCTGAGATATCGGGGTCTGGCCGGGGTCTGGAGAAGGTACTGGCTGAGATATTGGGGTCTGTCTGGGGTGTCGGAGAAAGAACTGGCTAAGATATCGGGAACGGCCGGGGTGTGGAGGAGTAACTGCCTGAGATATCGGGGTCTGGCCGGGGTGTGGAGAAGAAACTGGCTGAGATATCGGGGTCTGTCCGGGGTGTGGAGAAGGTACTGGCTGTGATATCGGGGTCTGTCCGGGGTGTGGAGAAGGAACTGGTTGAGATATCAGGGTCTGGCTGGGGTGTGGAGAAGGAACTGGCTGAGATATCGGGGTCTGGCAGGAGTGTTGGAGAAGGAACTGGCTGAGATATCGGGGTCTGGCCGGATTGCTGGTGAAGGAACTGGCTGAGATATCGGGATCTGGCTGGGGTGATGGAGGTGGAACTGGCTGAGATATCGGGGTCTGGCCGGGGTGTCGGAGAAGGAAATGGCTGTGATATCGGGGTCTGGCCGGGGTGTCAGAGAAGGAACTCGCTGAGATATCGGGGTCTGTCCGGGGAGTTGGAGGTAGAACTGGCCTAGATATCGGAGTCTGGCCGGGGTCTGGAGAAGGTACTGGCTGAGATATTGGGGTCTGTCTGGGGTGTCGGAGAAAGAACTGGCTAAGATATCGGGAATGGCCGAGGTGTGGAGGAGTAACTGCCTGAGATATCGGGGTCTGGCCGGGGTGTGGAGAAGAAACTGGCTGAGATATCGGGGTCTGGCCGGTGTGTGGAAAAGGAACTGGCTGAGGTATCGGGGTCTGTCCGGGGTGTTGGAGGAAGAACTGACGGGGATATCGAGGTCTGTCCGGGGTGAGGAGAAGGAACTGGTTGAGATATCAGGGTCTGGCTGGGGTGTGGAGAAGGAACTGGCTGAGATATCGGGGTCCGTCTGGGGTGTTGGAGATGGAACTGGCTGAGCTATCGGTGTCTGGCTGGAGTGTTGGAGAATGAACTGGCTGAGATATCGGGGTCTGTCCGGGGTGTGGAGAAGGTACTGGCTGAGATATTGGGGTGTGGCCGGTGTGTTGGAGGAGGAACTGTCTGAGATATCGGGGTCTGGCCAGAGTGTTGGAGAAGGAATTGGCTGAGATATCGGGATCCGGCTGGTGTGTTGGAGGTGGAACTGGCTGAGATATCGGGATCTGGCCGGAGTTTTGGAGTAGGAACGGGCTGAGATATTGGGGTGAGGCCCGGGTGCTGGAGGTGGAACTGGGGGAGATATCGGGGTCTGTCCGGAGTGTCGGAGAAGGAACTGGCTGAGATATCGGGGTTTGGCTTGTTGTCAGAGAAGGAAATGGTTGAGATATCGGGGTCTGGCCGGAGCGCTGGAGAAGGAACTGGCTGGGATATGGGGTCTGGCCGGGGTGCTGGTGGTGGAACTGGGGGAGATATCGGGGTCTGGCTGAGGTGTCGGAGAAGGAACTGGCTGGGATATCCGGGTCTGGCTGGGGTGTGGAGAAGGAATTGGCTGAGATATCGGGGTTTGTCCGGGGTGTCGGAGATGGAACTGGCTGAGATATTGGGGTCTGTCCGGGGTGTCGGAGAAGGAACTGGCTGAGATATTGGGGTCTGGCTCGGGTGTCGGAGAAGGAACTGGCTGAGATATCGGGGTCTGGCTGGGGTGTGGAGAAGGTACTGGCTGAGATATCGGGGCCTGTCTGGGGTGTCAGAGAAGGAACTGGCTGAGATATCGGGGTCTGTCCGGGGTGTCGGAGAAGAAACTGGCTGAGATATCGGGGTCTGGTCGGGGTGTTGGAGGTAGATCTGGCCGAGATATCGGGATCTGGCTGGTGTGTTGGAGGTGGAACTGGCTGAGATATCGGGATCTGGCCGGAGTTTTGGAGTAGGAACGGGCTGATATATCGGGGTGAGGCCGGGGTGCTGGAGGTGGAACTGGGGGAGATATCGGGGTCTGTCCGGAGTGTCGGAGAAGGAACTGGCTGAGATATCGGGGTTTGGCTTGTTGTCAGAGAAGGAACTGGTTGAGATATCGGGGTCTGGCCGGAGCGCTGGAGAAGGAACTGGCTGGGATATGGGGTCTGGCCGGGGTGCTGGAGGTGGAACTGGGGGAGATATCGGGGTCTGGCTGAGGTGTCGGAGAAGGAACTGGCTGGGATATCCGGGTCTGGCTGGGGTGTCGGAGAAGGAACTGGCTGAGATATCAGGGTCTGTCCGGGGTGTGGAGAAGGAATTGGCTGAGATATCGGGGTTTGTCCGGGGTGTCGGAGATGGAACTGGCTGAGATATCGGGGTCTGTCCGGGGTGTCGGAGAAGGAACTGGCTGAGATATTGGGGTCTGGCTCGGGTGTCGGAGAAGGATCTGGCTGAGATATCGGGGTCTGGCTGGGGTGTGGAGAAGGTACTGGCTGAGATATCGGGGCCTGTCTGGGGTGTCAGAGAAGGAACTGGCTGAGATATCGGGGTCTGTCCGGGGTGTCGGAGAAGGAACTGGCTGAGATATTGGGGTCTGGCTCGGGTGTCGGAGAAGGATCTGGCTGAGATATCGGGGTCTGGCTGGGGTGTGGAGAAGGTACTGGCTGAGATATCGGGGCCTGTCTGGGGTGTCAGAGAAGGAACTGGCTGAGATATCGGGGTCTGTCCGGGGTGTCGGAGAAGGAACTGGCTGAGATATTGGGGTCTGGCTCGGGTGTCGGAGAAGGAACTGGCTGAGATATCGGGGTCTGGCTGGGGTGTGGAGAAGGTACTGGCTGAGATATCGGGGCCTGTCTGGGGTGTCAGAGAAGGAACTGGCTGAGATATCGGGGTCTGTTCGGGGTGTCGGAGAAGAAACTGGCTGAGATATCGGAGTCTGGTCGGGGTGTTGGAGGTAGATCTGGCCGAGATATCGGGGTCTCGCCGGGTGTAGAGAGGAACTTGCTGAGATATCGGGGTCTGTCCGGGGTGTGGAGAAGGTACTGGCTGAGATATTGGGGTCAGGCCGGACTGTTGGAGAAAGAACTGGCTGAGATATTGGGGTCTGGCCGAGGTGTGGAGGAGGAACTGGCTGGGATATCGGGGTCTGTCCGGGGTGTGGAGGAGGAACTGGCTGAGATATCGGGGTCTGGCCGGGGTCTGGAGAAGGTACTGGCTGAGATATTGGGGTCTGTCTGGGGTGTCGGAGAAAGAACTGGCTAAGATATCGGGAACGGCCGGGGTGTGGAGGAGTAACTGCCTGAGATATCGGGGTCTGGCCGGGGTGTGGAGAAGAAACTGGCTGAGATATCGGGGTCTGTCCGGGGTGTGGAGAAGGTACTGGCTGTGATATCGGGGTCTGTCCGGGGTGTGGAGAAGGAACTGGTTGAGATATCAGGGTCTGGCTGGGGTGTGGAGAAGGAACTGGCTGAGATATCGGGGTCTGGCAGGAGTGTTGGAGAAGGAACTGGCTGAGATATCGGGGTCTGGCCGGATTGCTGGTGAAGGAACTGGCTGAGATATCGGGATCTGGCTGGGGTGATGGAGGTGGAACTGGCTGAGATATCGGGGTCTGGCCGGGGTGTCGGAGAAGTAACTGGCTGTGATATCGGGGTCTGGCCGGGGTGTCAGAGAAGGAACTCGCTGAGATATCGGGGTCTGTCCGGGGAGTTGGAGGTAGAACTGGCCTAGATATCGGAGTCTGGCCGGGGTCTGGAGAAAGAACTAGTTGAGATATCGGGGTCTGTCCGGGGTATGGAGAAGGTACTGGCTGAGATATTGGGGTCTGTCTGGGGTGTCGGAGAAAGAACTGGCTAAGATATCGGGAATGGCCGAGGTGTGGAGGAGTAACTGCCTGAGATATCGGGGTCTGGCCGGGGTGTGGAGAAGAAACTGGCTGAGATATCGGGGTCTGGCCGGTGTGTGGAAAAGGAACTGGCTGAGGTATCGGGGTCTGTCCGGGGTGTTGGAGGAAGAACTGACGGGGATATCGAGGTCTGTCCGGGGTGAGGAGAAGGAACTGGTTGAGATATCAGGGTCTGGCTGGGGTGTGGAGAAGGAACTGGCTGAGATATCGGGGTCCGTCTGGGGTGTTGGAGATGGAACTGGCTGAGCTATCGGTGTCTGGCTGGAGTGTTGGAGAATGAACTGGCTGAGATATCGGGGTCTGTCCGGGGTGTGGAGAAGGTACTGGCTGAGATATTGGGGTGTGGCCGGTGTGTTGGAGGAGGAACTGTCTGAGATATCGGGGTCTGGCCAGAGTGTTGGAGAAGGAATTGGCTGAGATATCGGGATCCGGCTGGTGTGTTGGAGGTGGAACTGGCTGAGATATCGGGATCTGGCCGGAGTTTTGGAGTAGGAACGGGCTGAGATATTGGGGTGAGGCCCGGGTGCTGGAGGTGGAACTGGGGGAGATATCGGGGTCTGTCCGGAGTGTCGGAGAAGGAACTGGCTGAGATATCGGGGTTTGGCTTGTTGTCAGAGAAGGAAATGGTTGAGATATCGGGGTCTGGCCGGAGCGCTGGAGAAGGAACTGGCTGGGATATGGGGTCTGGCCGGGGTGCTGGTGGTGGAACTGGGGGAGATATCGGGGTCTGGCTGAGGTGTCGGAGAAGGAACTGGCTGGGATATCCGGGTCTGGCTGGGGTGTGGAGAAGGAATTGGCTGAGATATCGGGGTTTGTCCGGGGTGTCGGAGATGGAACTGGCTGAGATATTGGGGTCTGTCCGGGGTGTCGGAGAAGGAACTGGCTGAGATATTGGGGTCTGGCTCGGGTGTCGGAGAAGGAACTGGCTGAGATATCGGGGTCTGGCTGGGGTGTGGAGAAGGTACTGGCTGAGATATCGGGGCCTGTCTGGGGTGTCAGAGAAGGAACTGGCTGAGATATCGGGGTCTGTCCGGGGTGTCGGAGAAGAAACTGGCTGAGATATCGGGGTCTGGTCGGGGTGTTGGAGGTAGATCTGGCCGAGATATCGGGATCTGGCTGGTGTGTTGGAGGTGGAACTGGCTGAGATATCGGGATCTGGCCGGAGTTTTGGAGTAGGAACGGGCTGATATATCGGGGTGAGGCCGGGGTGCTGGAGGTGGAACTGGGGGAGATATCGGGGTCTGTCCGGAGTGTCGGAGAAGGAACTGGCTGAGATATCGGGGTTTGGCTTGTTGTCAGAGAAGGAACTGGTTGAGATATCGGGGTCTGGCCGGAGCGCTGGAGAAGGAACTGGCTGGGATATGGGGTCTGGCCGGGGTGCTGGAGGTGGAACTGGGGGAGATATCGGGGTCTGGCTGAGGTGTCGGAGAAGGAACTGGCTGGGATATCCGGGTCTGGCTGGGGTGTCGGAGAAGGAACTGGCTGAGATATCAGGGTCTGTCCGGGGTGTGGAGAAGGAATTGGCTGAGATATCGGGGTTTGTCCGGGGTGTCGGAGATGGAACTGGCTGAGATATCGGGGTCTGTCCGGGGTGTCGGAGAAGGAACTGGCTGAGATATTGGGGTCTGGCTCGGGTGTCGGAGAAGGATCTGGCTGAGATATCGGGGTCTGGCTGGGGTGTGGAGAAGGTACTGGCTGAGATATCGGGGCCTGTCTGGGGTGTCAGAGAAGGAACTGGCTGAGATATCGGGGTCTGTCCGGGGTGTCGGAGAAGGAACTGGCTGAGATATTGGGGTCTGGCTCGGGTGTCGGAGAAGGATCTGGCTGAGATATCGGGGTCTGGCTGGGGTGTGGAGAAGGTACTGGCTGAGATATCGGGGCCTGTCTGGGGTGTCAGAGAAGGAACTGGCTGAGATATCGGGGTCTGTCCGGGGTGTCGGAGAAGGAACTGGCTGAGATATTGGGGTCTGGCTCGGGTGTCGGAGAAGGAACTGGCTGAGATATCGGGGTCTGGCTGGGGTGTGGAGAAGGTACTGGCTGAGATATCGGGGCCTGTCTGGGGTGTCAGAGAAGGAACTGGCTGAGATATCGGGGTCTGTTCGGGGTGTCGGAGAAGAAACTGGCTGAGATATCGGAGTCTGGTCGGGGTGTTGGAGGTAGATCTGGCCGAGATATCGGGGTCTCGCCGGGTGTAGAGAGGAACTTGCTGAGATATCGGGGTCTGTCCGGGGTGTGGAGAAGGTACTGGCTGAGATATTGGGGTCAGGCCGGACTGTTGTAGAAAGAACTGGCTGAGATATTGGGGTCTGGCCGAGGTGTGGAGGAGGAACTGGCTGGGATATCGGGGTCTGTCCGGGGTGTGGAGGAGGAACTGGCTGAGATATCGGGGTCTGGCCGGGGTCTGGAGAAGGTACTGGCTGAGATATTGGGGTCTGTCTGGGGTGTCGGAGAAAGAACTGGCTAAGATATCGGGAACGGCCGGGGTGTGGAGGAGTAACTGCCTGAGATATCGGGGTCTGGCCGGGGTGTGGAGAAGAAACTGGCTGAGATATCGGGGTCTGTCCGGGGTGTGGAGAAGGTACTGGCTGTGATATCGGGGTCTGTCCGGGGTGTGGAGAAGGAACTGGTTGAGATATCAGGGTCTGGCTGGGGTGTGGAGAAGGAACTGGCTGAGATATCGGGGTCTGGCAGGAGTGTTGGAGAAGGAACTGGCTGAGATATCGGGGTCTGGCCGGATTGCTGGTGAAGGAACTGGCTGAGATATCGGGATCTGGCTGGGGTGATGGAGGTGGAACTGGCTGAGATATCGGGGTCTGGCCGGGGTGTCGGAGAAGGAAATGGCTGAGATATCGGGGTCTGGCCGGAGTGCTGGAGGTGGAACTGGGGTAGATATCGGGGTCTGGCTGGGGTGTCGGAGAAGTAACTGGCTGTGATATCGGGGTCTGGCCGGGGTGTCAGAGAAGGAACTCGCTGAGATATCGGGGTCTGTCCGGGGAGTTGGAGGTAGAACTGGCCTAGATATCGGAGTCTGGCCGGGGTCTGGAGAAAGAACTAGTTGAGATATCGGGGTCTGTCCGGGGTATGGAGAAGGTACTGGCTGAGATATTGGGGTCTGTCTGGGGTGTCGGAGAAAGAACTGGCTAAGATATCGGGAATGGCCGAGGTGTGGAGGAGTAACTGCCTGAGATATCGGGGTCTGGCCGGGGTGTGGAGAAGAAACTGGCTGAGATATCGGGGTCTGGCCGGTGTGTGGAAAAGGAACTGGCTGAGGTATCGGGGTCTGTCCGGGGTGTTGGAGGAAGAACTGACGGGGATATCGAGGTCTGTCCGGGGTGAGGAGAAGGAACTGGTTGAGATATCAGGGTCTGGCTGGGGTGTGGAGAAGGAACTGGCTGAGATATCGGGGTCCGTCTGGGGTGTTGGAGATGGAACTGGCTGAGCTATCGGTGTCTGGCTGGAGTGTTGGAGAATGAACTGGCTGAGATATCGGGGTCTGTCCGGGGTGTGGAGAAGGTACTGGCTGAGATATTGGGGTGTGGCCGGTGTGTTGGAGGAGGAACTGTCTGAGATATCGGGGTCTGGCCAGAGTGTTGGAGAAGGAATTGGCTGAGATATCGGGATCCGGCTGGTGTGTTGGAGGTGGAACTGGCTGAGATATCGGGATCTGGCCGGAGTTTTGGAGTAGGAACGGGCTGAGATATTGGGGTGAGGCCCGGGTGCTGGAGGTGGAACTGGGGGAGATATCGGGGTCTGTCCGGAGTGTCGGAGAAGGAACTGGCTGAGATATCGGGGTTTGGCTTGTTGTCAGAGAAGGAAATGGTTGAGATATCGGGGTCTGGCCGGAGCGCTGGAGAAGGAACTGGCTGGGATATGGGGTCTGGCCGGGGTGCTGGTGGTGGAACTGGGGGAGATATCGGGGTCTGGCTGAGGTGTCGGAGAAGGAACTGGCTGGGATATCCGGGTCTGGCTGGGGTGTGGAGAAGGAATTGGCTGAGATATCGGGGTTTGTCCGGGGTGTCGGAGATGGAACTGGCTGAGATATTGGGGTCTGTCCGGGGTGTCGGAGAAGGAACTGGCTGAGATATCGGGGTCTGGCTGGGGTGTGGAGAAGGTACTGGCTGAGATATCGGGGCCTGTCTGGGGTGTCAGAGAAGGAACTGGCTGAGATATCGGGGTCTGTCCGGGGTGTCGGAGAAGGAACTGGCTGAGATATTGGGGTCTGGCTCGGGTGTCGGAGAAGGAACTGGCTGAGATATCGGGGTCTGGCTGGGGTGTGGAGAAGGTACTGGCTGAGATATCGGGGCCTGTCTGGGGTGTCAGAGAAGGAACTGGCTGAGATATCGGGGTCTGTTCGGGGTGTCGGAGAAGAAACTGGCTGAGATATCGGAGTCTGGTCGGGGTGTTGGAGGTAGATCTGGCCGAGATATCGGGGTCTCGCCGGGTGTGGAGAGGAACTTGCTGAGATATCGGGGTCTGTCCGGGGTGTGGAGAAGGTACTGGCTGAGATATTGGGGTCAGGCCGGACTGTTGGAGAAAGAACTGGCTGAGATATTGGGGTCTGGCCGAGGTGTGGAGGAGGAACTGGCTGGGATATCGGGGTCTGTCCGGGGTGTGGAGGAGGAACTGGCTGAGATATCGGGGTCTGGCCGGGGTCTGGAGAAGGTACTGGCTGAGATATTGGGGTCTGTCTGGGGTGTCGGAGAAAGAACTGGCTAAGATATCGGGAACGGCCGGGGTGTGGAGGAGTTACTGCCTGAGATATCGGGGTCTGGCCGGGGTGTGGAGAAGAAACTGGCTGAGATATCGGGGTCTGTCCGGGGTGTGGAGAAGGTACTGGCTGTGATATCGGGGTCTGTCCGGGGTGTGGAGAAGGAACTGGTTGAGATATCAGGGTCTGGCTGGGGTGTGGAGAAGGAACTGGCTGAGATATCGGGGTCTGGCAGGAGTGTTGGAGAAGGAACTGGCTGAGATATCGGGGTCTGGCCGGATTGCTGGTGAAGGAACTGGCTGAGATATCGGGATCTGGCTGGGGTGATGGAGGTGGAACTGGCTGAGATATCGGGGTCTGGCCGGGGTGTCGGAGAAGGAAATGGCTGAGATATCGGGGTCTGGCCGGAGTGCTGGAGGTGGAACTGGGGTAGATATCGGGGTCTGGCTGGGGTGTCGGAGAAGTAACTGGCTGTGATATCGGGGTCTGGCCGGGGTGTCAGAGAAGGAACTCGCTGAGATATCGGGGTCTGTCCGGGGAGTTGGAGGTAGAACTGGCCTAGATATCGGAGTCTGGCCGGGGTCTGGAGAAAGAACTAGTTGAGATATCGGGGTCTGTCCGGGGTATGGAGAAGGTACTGGCTGAGATATTGGGGTCTGTCTGGGGTGTCGGAGAAAGAACTGGCTAAGATATCGGGAATGGCCGAGGTGTGGAGGAGTAACTGCCTGAGATATCGGGGTCTGGCCGGGGTGTGGAGAAGAAACTGGCTGAGATATCGGGGTCTGGCCGGTGTGTGGAAAAGGAACTGGCTGAGGTATCGGGGTTTGGCTTGTTGTCAGAGAAGGAACTGGTTGAGATATCGGGGTCTGGCCGGAGCGCTGGAGAAGGAACTGGCTGGGATATGGGGTCTGGCCGGGGTGCTGGAGGTGGAACTGGGGGAGATATCGGGGTCTGGCTGAGGTGTCGGAGAAGGAACTGGCTGGGATATCCGGGTCTGGCTGGGGTGTCGGAGAAGGAACTGGCTGAGATATCAGGGTCTGTCCGGGGTGTGGAGAAGGAATTGGCTGAGATATCGGGGTTTGTCCGGGGTGTCGGAGATGGAACTGGCTGAGATATCGGGGTCTGTCCGGGGTGTCGGAGAAGGAACTGGCTGAGATATTGGGGTCTGGCTCGGGTGTCGGAGAAGGATCTGGCTGAGATATCGGGGTCTGGCTGGGGTGTGGAGAAGGTACTGGCTGAGATATCGGGGCCTGTCTGGGGTGTCAGAGAAGGAACTGGCTGAGATATCGGGGTCTGTCCGGGGTGTCGGAGAAGGAACTGGCTGAGATATTGGGGTCTGGCTCGGGTGTCGGAGAAGGATCTGGCTGAGATATCGGGGTCTGGCTGGGGTGTGGAGAAGGTACTGGCTGAGATATCGGGGCCTGTCTGGGGTGTCAGAGAAGGAACTGGCTGAGATATCGGGGTCTGTCCGGGGTGTCGGAGAAGGAACTGGCTGAGATATTGGGGTCTGGCTCGGGTGTCGGAGAAGGAACTGGCTGAGATATCGGGGTCTGGCTGGGGTGTGGAGAAGGTACTGGCTGAGATATCGGGGCCTGTCTGGGGTGTCAGAGAAGGAACTGGCTGAGATATCGGGGTCTGTTCGGGGTGTCGGAGAAGAAACTGGCTGAGATATCGGAGTCTGGTCGGGGTGTTGGAGGTAGATCTGGCCGAGATATCGGGGTCTCGCCGGGTGTAGAGAGGAACTTGCTGAGATATCGGGGTCTGTCCGGGGTGTGGAGAAGGTACTGGCTGAGATATTGGGGTCAGGCCGGACTGTTGGAGAAAGAACTGGCTGAGATATTGGGGTCTGGCCGAGGTGTGGAGGAGGAACTGGCTGGGATATCGGGGTCTGTCCGGGGTGTGGAGGAGGAACTGGCTGAGATATCGGGGTCTGGCCGGGGTCTGGAGAAGGTACTGGCTGAGATATTGGGGTCTGTCTGGGGTGTCGGAGAAAGAACTGGCTAAGATATCGGGAACGGCCGGGGTGTGGAGGAGTAACTGCCTGAGATATCGGGGTCTGGCCGGGGTGTGGAGAAGAAACTGGCTGAGATATCGGGGTCTGTCCGGGGTGTGGAGAAGGTACTGGCTGTGATATCGGGGTCTGTCCGGGGTGTGGAGAAGGAACTGGTTGAGATATCAGGGTCTGGCTGGGGTGTGGAGAAGGAACTGGCTGAGATATCGGGGTCTGGCAGGAGTGTTGGAGAAGGAACTGGCTGAGATATCGGGGTCTGGCCGGATTGCTGGTGAAGGAACTGGCTGAGATATCGGGATCTGGCTGGGGTGATGGAGGTGGAACTGGCTGAGATATCGGGGTCTGGCCGGGGTGTCGGAGAAGGAAATGGCTGAGATATCGGGGTCTGGCCGGAGTGCTGGAGGTGGAACTGGGGTAGATATCGGGGTCTGGCTGGGGTGTCGGAGAAGTAACTGGCTGTGATATCGGGGTCTGGCCGGGGTGTCAGAGAAGGAACTCGCTGAGATATCGGGGTCTGTCCGGGGAGTTGGAGGTAGAACTGGCCTAGATATCGGAGTCTGGCCGGGGTCTGGAGAAAGAACTAGTTGAGATATCGGGGTCTGTCCGGGGTATGGAGAAGGTACTGGCTGAGATATTGGGGTCTGTCTGGGGTGTCGGAGAAAGAACTGGCTAAGATATCGGGAATGGCCGAGGTGTGGAGGAGTAACTGCCTGAGATATCGGGGTCTGGCCGGGGTGTGGAGAAGAAACTGGCTGAGATATCGGGGTCTGGCCGGTGTGTGGAAAAGGAACTGGCTGAGGTATCGGGGTTTGGCTTGTTGTCAGAGAAGGAACTGGTTGAGATATCGGGGTCTGGCCGGAGCGCTGGAGAAGGAACTGGCTGGGATATGGGGTCTGGCCGGGGTGCTGGAGGTGGAACTGGGGGAGATATCGGGGTCTGGCTGAGGTGTCGGAGAAGGAACTGGCTGGGATATCCGGGTCTGGCTGGGGTGTCGGAGAAGGAACTGGCTGAGATATCAGGGTCTGTCCGGGGTGTGGAGAAGGAATTGGCTGAGATATCGGGGTTTGTCCGGGGTGTCGGAGATGGAACTGGCTGAGATATCGGGGTCTGTCCGGGGTGTCGGAGAAGGAACTGGCTGAGATATTGGGGTCTGGCTCGGGTGTCGGAGAATAATCTGGCTGAGATATCGGGGTCTGGCTGGGGTGTGGAGAAGGTACTGGCTGAGATATCGGGGCCTGTCTGGGGTGTCAGAGAAGGAACTGGCTGAGATATCGGGGTCTGTCCGGGGTGTCGGAGAAGGAACTGGCTGAGATATTGGGGTCTGGCTCGGGTGTCGGAGAAGGATCTGGCTGAGATATCGGGGTCTGGCTGGGGTGTGGAGAAGGTACTGGCTGAGATATCGGGGCCTGTCTGGGGTGTCAGAGAAGGAACTGGCTGAGATATCGGGGTCTGTCCGGGGTGTCGGAGAAGGAACTGGCTGAGATATTGGGGTCTGGCTCGGGTGTCGGAGAAGGAACTGGCTGAGATATCGGGGTCTGGCTGGGGTGTGGAGAAGGTACTGGCTGAGATATCGGGGCCTGTCTGGGGTGTCAGAGAAGGAACTGGCTGAGATATCGGGGTCTGTTCGGGGTGTCGGAGAAGAAACTGGCTGAGATATCGGAGTCTGGTCGGGGTGTTGGAGGTAGATCTGGCCGAGATATCGGGGTCTCGCCGGGTGTAGAGAGGAACTTGCTGAGATATCGGGGTCTGTCCGGGGTGTGGAGAAGGTACTGGCTGAGATATTGGGGTCAGGCCGGACTGTTGGAGAAAGAACTGGCTGAGATATTGGGGTCTGGCCGAGGTGTGGAGGAGGAACTGGCTGGGATATCGGGGTCTGTCCGGGGTGTGGAGGAGGAACTGGCTGAGATATCGGGGTCTGGCCGGGGTCTGGAGAAGGTACTGGCTGAGATATTGGGGTCTGTCTGGGGTGTCGGAGAAAGAACTGGCTAAGATATCGGGAACGGCCGGGGTGTGGAGGAGTAACTGCCTGAGATATCGGGGTCTGGCCGGGGTGTGGAGAAGAAACTGGCTGAGATATCGGGGTCTGTCCGGGGTGTGGAGAAGGTACTGGCTGTGATATCGGGGTCTGTCCGGGGTGTGGAGAAGGAACTGGTTGAGATATCAGGGTCTGGCTGGGGTGTGGAGAAGGAACTGGCTGAGATATCGGGGTCTGGCAGGAGTGTTGGAGAAGGAACTGGCTGAGATATCGGGGTCTGGCCGGATTGCTGGTGAAGGAACTGGCTGAGATATCGGGATCTGGCTGGGGTGATGGAGGTGGAACTGGCTGAGATATCGGGGTCTGGCCGGGGTGTCGGAGAAGGAAATGGCTGAGATATCGGGGTCTGGCCGGAGTGCTGGAGGTGGAACTGGGGTAGATATCGGGGTCTGGCTGGGGTGTCGGAGAAGTAACTGGCTGTGATATCGGGGTCTGGCCGGGGTGTCAGAGAAGGAACTCGCTGAGATATCGGGGTCTGTCCGGGGAGTTGGAGGTAGAACTGGCCTAGATATCGGAGTCTGGCCGGGGTCTGGAGAAAGAACTAGTTGAGATATCGGGGTCTGTCCGGGGTATGGAGAAGGTACTGGCTGAGATATTGGGGTCTGTCTGGGGTGTCGGAGAAAGAACTGGCTAAGATATCGGGAATGGCCGAGGTGTGGAGGAGTAACTGCCTGAGATATCGGGGTCTGGCCGGGGTGTGGAGAAGAAACTGGCTGAGATATCGGGGTCTGGCCGGTGTGTGGAAAAGGAACTGGCTGAGGTATCGGGGTCTGTCCGGGGTGTTGGAGGAAGAACTGACGGGGATATCGAGGTCTGTCCGGGGTGAGGAGAAGGAACTGGTTGAGATATCAGGGTCTGGCTGGGGTGTGGAGAAGGAACTGGCTGAGATATCGGGGTCCGTCTGGGGTGTTGGAGATGGAACTGGCTGAGCTATCGGTGTCTGGCTGGAGTGTTGGAGAATGAACTGGCTGAGATATCGGGGTCTGTCCGGGGTGTGGAGAAGGTACTGGCTGAGATATTGGGGTGTGGCCGGTGTGTTGGAGGAGGAACTGTCTGAGATATCGGGGTCTGGCCAGAGTGTTGGAGAAGGAATTGGCTGAGATATCGGGATCCGGCTGGTGTGTTGGAGGTGGAACTGGCTGAGATATCGGGATCTGGCCGGAGTTTTGGAGTAGGAACGGGCTGAGATATTGGGGTGAGGCCCGGGTGCTGGAGGTGGAACTGGGGGAGATATCGGGGTCTGTCCGGAGTGTCGGAGAAGGAACTGGCTGAGATATCGGGGTTTGGCTTGTTGTCAGAGAAGGAAATGGTTGAGATATCGGGGTCTGGCCGGAGCGCTGGAGAAGGAACTGGCTGGGATATGGGGTCTGGCCGGGGTGCTGGTGGTGGAACTGGGGGAGATATCGGGGTCTGGCTGAGGTGTCGGAGAAGGAACTGGCTGGGATATCCGGGTCTGGCTGGGGTGTGGAGAAGGAATTGGCTGAGATATCGGGGTTTGTCCGGGGTGTCGGAGATGGAACTGGCTGAGATATTGGGGTCTGTCCGGGGTGTCGGAGAAGGAACTGGCTGAGATATCGGGGTCTGGCTGGGGTGTGGAGAAGGTACTGGCTGAGATATCGGGGCCTGTCTGGGGTGTCAGAGAAGGAACTGGCTGAGATATCGGGGTCTGTCCGGGGTGTCGGAGAAGGAACTGGCTGAGATATTGGGGTCTGGCTCGGGTGTCGGAGAAGGAACTGGCTGAGATATCGGGGTCTGGCTGGGGTGTGGAGAAGGTACTGGCTGAGATATCGGGGCCTGTCTGGGGTGTCAGAGAAGGAACTGGCTGAGATATCGGGGTCTGTTCGGGGTGTCGGAGAAGAAACTGGCTGAGATATCGGAGTCTGGTCGGGGTGTTGGAGGTAGATCTGGCCGAGATATCGGGGTCTCGCCGGGTGTGGAGAGGAACTTGCTGAGATATCGGGGTCTGTCCGGGGTGTGGAGAAGGTACTGGCTGAGATATTGGGGTCAGGCCGGACTGTTGGAGAAAGAACTGGCTGAGATATTGGGGTCTGGCCGAGGTGTGGAGGAGGAACTGGCTGGGATATCGGGGTCTGTCCGGGGTGTGGAGGAGGAACTGGCTGAGATATCGGGGTCTGGCCGGGGTCTGGAGAAGGTACTGGCTGAGATATTGGGGTCTGTCTGGGGTGTCGGAGAAAGAACTGGCTAAGATATCGGGAACGGCCGGGGTGTGGAGGAGTTACTGCCTGAGATATCGGGGTCTGGCCGGGGTGTGGAGAAGAAACTGGCTGAGATATCGGGGTCTGTCCGGGGTGTGGAGAAGGTACTGGCTGTGATATCGGGGTCTGTCCGGGGTGTGGAGAAGGAACTGGTTGAGATATCAGGGTCTGGCTGGGGTGTGGAGAAGGAACTGGCTGAGATATCGGGGTCTGGCAGGAGTGTTGGAGAAGGAACTGGCTGAGATATCGGGGTCTGGCCGGATTGCTGGTGAAGGAACTGGCTGAGATATCGGGATCTGGCTGGGGTGATGGAGGTGGAACTGGCTGAGATATCGGGGTCTGGCCGGGGTGTCGGAGAAGGAAATGGCTGAGATATCGGGGTCTGGCCGGAGTGCTGGAGGTGGAACTGGGGTAGATATCGGGGTCTGGCTGGGGTGTCGGAGAAGTAACTGGCTGTGATATCGGGGTCTGGCCGGGGTGTCAGAGAAGGAACTCGCTGAGATATCGGGGTCTGTCCGGGGAGTTGGAGGTAGAACTGGCCTAGATATCGGAGTCTGGCCGGGGTCTGGAGAAAGAACTAGTTGAGATATCGGGGTCTGTCCGGGGTATGGAGAAGGTACTGGCTGAGATATTGGGGTCTGTCTGGGGTGTCGGAGAAAGAACTGGCTAAGATATCGGGAATGGCCGAGGTGTGGAGGAGTAACTGCCTGAGATATCGGGGTCTGGCCGGGGTGTGGAGAAGAAACTGGCTGAGATATCGGGGTCTGGCCGGTGTGTGGAAAAGGAACTGGCTGAGGTATCGGGGTCTGTCCGGGGTGTTGGAGGAAGAACTGACGGGGATATCGAGGTCTGTCCGGGGTGAGGAGAAGGAACTGGTTGAGATATCAGGGTCTGGCTGGGGTGTGGAGAAGGAACTGGCTGAGATATCGGGGTCCGTCTGGGGTGTTGGAGATGGAACTGGCTGAGCTATCGGTGTCTGGCTGGAGTGTTGGAGAATGAACTGGCTGAGATATCGGGGTCTGTCCGGGGTGTGGAGAAGGTACTGGCTGAGATATTGGGGTGTGGCCGGTGTGTTGGAGGAGGAACTGTCTGAGATATCGGGGTCTGGCCAGAGTGTTGGAGAAGGAATTGGCTGAGATATCGGGATCCGGCTGGTGTGTTGGAGGTGGAACTGGCTGAGATATCGGGATCTGGCCGGAGTTTTGGAGTAGGAACGGGCTGAGATATTGGGGTGAGGCCCGGGTGCTGGAGGTGGAACTGGGGGAGATATCGGGGTCTGTCCGGAGTGTCGGAGAAGGAACTGGCTGAGATATCGGGGTTTGGCTTGTTGTCAGAGAAGGAAATGGTTGAGATATCGGGGTCTGGCCGGAGCGCTGGAGAAGGAACTGGCTGGGATATGGGGTCTGGCCGGGGTGCTGGTGGTGGAACTGGGGGAGATATCGGGATCCGGCTGGTGTGTTGGAGGTGGAACTGGCTGAGATATCGGGATCTGGCCGGAGTTTTGGAGTAGGAACGGGCTGAGATATTGGGGTGAGGCCCGGGTGCTGGAGGTGGAACTGGGGGAGATATCGGGGTCTGTCCGGAGTGTCGGAGAAGGAACTGGCTGAGATATCGGGGTTTGGCTTGTTGTCAGAGAAGGAAATGGTTGAGATATCGGGGTCTGGCCGGAGCGCTGGAGAAGGAACTGGCTGGGATATGGGGTCTGGCCGGGGTGCTGGTGGTGGAACTGGGGGAGATATCGGGGTCTGGCTGAGGTGTCGGAGAAGGAACTGGCTGGGATATCCGGGTCTGGCTGGGGTGTGGAGAAGGAATTGGCTGAGATATCGGGGTTTGTCCGGGGTGTCGGAGATGGAACTGGCTGAGATATTGGGGTCTGTCCGGGGTGTCGGAGAAGGAACTGGCTGAGATATCGGGGTCTGGCTGGGGTGTGGAGAAGGTACTGGCTGAGATATCGGGGCCTGTCTGGGGTGTCAGAGAAGGAACTGGCTGAGATATCGGGGTCTGTCCGGGGTGTCGGAGAAGGAACTGGCTGAGATATTGGGGTCTGGCTCGGGTGTCGGAGAAGGAACTGGCTGAGATATCGGGGTCTGGCTGGGGTGTGGAGAAGGTACTGGCTGAGATATCGGGGCCTGTCTGGGGTGTCAGAGAAGGAACTGGCTGAGATATCGGGGTCTGTTCGGGGTGTCGGAGAAGAAACTGGCTGAGATATCGGAGTCTGGTCGGGGTGTTGGAGGTAGATCTGGCCGAGATATCGGGGTCTCGCCGGGTGTGGAGAGGAACTTGCTGAGATATCGGGGTCTGTCCGGGGTGTGGAGAAGGTACTGGCTGAGATATTGGGGTCAGGCCGGACTGTTGGAGAAAGAACTGGCTGAGATATTGGGGTCTGGCCGAGGTGTGGAGGAGGAACTGGCTGGGATATCGGGGTCTGTCCGGGGTGTGGAGGAGGAACTGGCTGAGATATCGGGGTCTGGCCGGGGTCTGGAGAAGGTACTGGCTGAGATACTGGGGTCTGTCTGGGGTGTCGGAGAAAGAACTGGCTAAGATATCGGGAACGGCCGGGGTGTGGAGGAGTTACTGCCTGAGATATCGGGGTCTGGCCGGGGTGTGGAGAAGAAACTGGCTGAGATATCGGGGTCTGTCCGGGGTGTGGAGAAGGTACTGGCTGTGATATCGGGGTCTGTCCGGGGTGTGGAGAAGGAACTGGTTGAGATATCAGGGTCTGGCTGGGGTGTGGAGAAGGAACTGGCTGAGATATCGGGGTCTGGCAGGAGTGTTGGAGAAGGAACTGGCTGAGATATCGGGGTCTGGCCGGATTGCTGGTGAAGGAACTGGCTGAGATATCGGGATCTGGCTGGGGTGATGGAGGTGGAACTGGCTGAGATATCGGGGTCTGGCCGGGGTGTCGGAGAAGGAAATGGCTGAGATATCGGGGTCTGGCCGGAGTGCTGGAGGTGGAACTGGGGTAGATATCGGGGTCTGGCTGGGGTGTCGGAGAAGTAACTGGCTGTGATATCGGGGTCTGGCCGGGGTGTCAGAGAAGGAACTCGCTGAGATATCGGGGTCTGTCCGGGGAGTTGGAGGTAGAACTGGCCTAGATATCGGAGTCTGGCCGGGGTCTGGAGAAAGAACTAGTTGAGATATCGGGGTCTGTCCGGGGTATGGAGAAGGTACTGGCTGAGATATTGGGGTCTGTCTGGGGTGTCGGAGAAAGAACTGGCTAAGATATCGGGAATGGCCGAGGTGTGGAGGAGTAACTGCCTGAGATATCGGGGTCTGGCCGGGGTGTGGAGAAGAAACTGGCTGAGATATCGGGGTCTGGCCGGTGTGTGGAAAAGGAACTGGCTGAGGTATCGGGGTCTGTCCGGGGTGTTGGAGGAAGAACTGACGGGGATATCGAGGTCTGTCCGGGGTGAGGAGAAGGAACTGGTTGAGATATCAGGGTCTGGCTGGGGTGTGGAGAAGGAACTGGCTGAGATATCGGGGTCCGTCTGGGGTGTTGGAGATGGAACTGGCTGAGCTATCGGTGTCTGGCTGGAGTGTTGGAGAATGAACTGGCTGAGATATCGGGGTCTGTCCGGGGTGTGGAGAAGGTACTGGCTGAGATATTGGGGTGTGGCCGGTGTGTTGGAGGAGGAACTGTCTGAGATATCGGGGTCTGGCCAGAGTGTTGGAGAAGGAATTGGCTGAGATATCGGGATCCGGCTGGTGTGTTGGAGGTGGAACTGGCTGAGATATCGGGATCTGGCCGGAGTTTTGGAGTAGGAACGGGCTGAGATATTGGGGTGAGGCCCGGGTGCTGGAGGTGGAACTGGGGGAGATATCGGGGTCTGTCCGGAGTGTCGGAGAAGGAACTGGCTGAGATATCGGGGTTTGGCTTGTTGTCAGAGAAGGAAATGGTTGAGATATCGGGGTCTGGCCGGAGCGCTGGAGAAGGAACTGGCTGGGATATGGGGTCTGGCCGGGGTGCTGGTGGTGGAACTGGGGGAGATATCGGGGTCTGGCTGAGGTGTCGGAGAAGGAACTGGCTGGGATATCCGGGTCTGGCTGGGGTGTGGAGAAGGAATTGGCTGAGATATCGGGGTTTGTCCGGGGTGTCGGAGATGGAACTGGCTGAGATATTGGGGTCTGTCCGGGGTGTCGGAGAAGGAACTGGCTGAGATATTGGGGTCTGGCTCGGGTGTCGGAGAAGGAACTGGCTGAGATATCGGGGTCTGGCTGGGGTGTGGAGAAGGTACTGGCTGAGATATCGGGGCCTGTCTGGGGTGTCAGAGAAGGAACTGGCTGAGATATCGGGGTCTGTCCGGGGTGTCGGAGAAGAAACTGGCTGAGATATCGGGGTCTGGTCGGGGTGTTGGAGGTAGATCTGGCCGAGATATCGGGATCTGGCTGGTGTGTTGGAGGTGGAACTGGCTGAGATATCGGGATCTGGCCGGAGTTTTGGAGTAGGAACGGGCTGATATATCGGGGTGAGGCCGGGGTGCTGGAGGTGGAACTGGGGGAGATATCGGGGTCTGTCCGGAGTGTCGGAGAAGGAACTGGCTGAGATATCGGGGTTTGGCTTGTTGTCAGAGAAGGAACTGGTTGAGATATCGGGGTCTGGCTGGAGCGCTGGAGAAGGAACTGGCTGGGATATGGGGTCTGGCCGGGGTGCTGGAGGTGGAACTGGGGGAGATATCGGGGTCTGGCTGAGGTGTCGGAGAAGGAACTGGCTGGGATATCCGGGTCTGGCTGGGGTGTCGGAGAAGGAACTGGCTGAGATATCAGGGTCTGTCCGGGGTGTGGAGAAGGAATTGGCTGAGATATCGGGGTTTGTCCGGGGTGTCGGAGATGGAACTGGCTGAGATATCGGGGTCTGTCCGGGGTGTCGGAGAAGGAACTGGCTGAGATATTGGGGTCTGGCTCGGGTGTCGGAGAAGGATCTGGCTGAGATATCGGGGTCTGGCTGGGGTGTGGAGAAGGTACTGGCTGAGATATCGGGGCCTGTCTGGGGTGTCAGAGAAGGAACTGGCTGAGATATCGGGGTCTGTCCGGGGTGTCGGAGAAGGAACTGGCTGAGATATTGGGGTCTGGCTCGGGTGTCGGAGAAGGATCTGGCTGAGATATCGGGGTCTGGCTGGGGTGTGGAGAAGGTACTGGCTGAGATATCGGGGCCTGTCTGGGGTGTCAGAGAAGGAACTGGCTGAGATATCGGGGTCTGTTCGGGGTGTCGGAGAAGAAACTGGCTGAGATATCGGAGTCTGGTCGGGGTGTTGGAGGTAGATCTGGCCGAGATATCGGGGTCTCGCCGGGTGTGGAGAGGAACTTGCTGAGATATCGGGGTCTGTCCGGGGTGTGGAGAAGGTACTGGCTGAGATATTGGGGTCAGGCCGGACTGTTGGAGAAAGAACTGGCTGAGATATTGGGGTCTGGCCGAGGTGTGGAGGAGGAACTGGCTGGGATATCGGGGTCTGTCCGGGGTGTGGAGGAGGAACTGGCTGAGATATCGGGGTCTGGCCGGGGTCTGGAGAAGGTACTGGCTGAGATATTGGGGTCTGTCTGGGGTGTCGGAGAAAGAATTGGCTAAGATATCGGGAACGGCCGGGGTGTGGAGGAGTAACTGCCTGAGATATCGGGGTCTGGCCGGGGTGTGGAGAAGAAACTGGCTGAGATATCGGGGTCTGTCCGGGGTGTGGAGAAGGTACTGGCTGTGATATCGGGGTCTGTCCGGGGTGTGGAGAAGGAACTGGTTGAGATATCAGGGTCTGGCTGGGGTGTGGAGAAGGAACTGGCTGAGATATCGGGGTCTGGCAGGAGTGTTGGAGAAGGAACTGGCTGAGATATCGGGGTCTGGCCGGATTGCTGGTGAAGGAACTGGCTGAGATATCGGGATCTGGCTGGGGTGATGGAGGTGGAACTGGCTGAGATATCGGAGTCTGGCCGGGGTGTCGGAGAAGGAAATGGCTGAGATATCGGGGTCTGGCCGGAGTGCTGGAGGTGGAACTGGGGTAGATATCGGGGTCTGGCTGGGGTGTCGGAGAAGTAACTGGCTGTGATATCGGGGTCTGGCCGGGGTGTCAGAGAAGGAACTCGCTGAGATATCGGGGTCTGTCCGGGGAGTTGGAGGTAGAACTGGCCTAGATATCGGAGTCTGGCCGGGGTCTGGAGAAAGAACTAGTTGAGATATCGGGGTCTGTCCGGGGTATGGAGAAGGTACTGGCTGAGATATTGGGGTCTGTCTGGGGTGTCGGAGAAAGAACTGGCTAAGATATCGGGAATGGCAGAGGTGTGGAGGAGTAACTGCCTGAGATATCGGGGTCTGGCCGGGGTGTGGAGAAGAAACTGGCTGAGATATCGGGGTCTGGCCGGTCTGTGGAAAAGGAACTGGCTGAGATATCGGGGTCTGTCCGGGGTGTTGGAGGAAGAACTGACGGGGATATCGAGGTCTGTCCGGGGTGAGGAGAAGGAACTGGTTGAGATATCAGGGTCTGGCTGGGGTGTGGAGAAGGAACTGGCTGAGATATCGGGGTCCGTCTGGGGTGTTGGAGATGGAACTGGCTGAGCTATCGGTGTCTGGCTGGAGTGTTGGAGAATGAACTGGCTGAGATATCGGGGTCTGTCCGGGGTGTGGAGAAGGTACTGGCTGAGATATTGGGGTGTGGCCGGTGTGTTGGAGGAGGAACTGTCTGAGATATCGGGGTCTGGCCAGAGTGTTGGAGAAGGAACTGGCTGAGATATCGGGATCTGGCCGGAGTTTTGGAGTAGGAACGGGCTGAGATATTGGGGTGAGGCCGGGGTGCTGGAGGTGGAACTGGGGGAGATATCGTAGTCTGTCCGGAGTGTCGGAGAAGGAACTGGCTGAGATATCGGGGTTTGGCTTGTTGTCAGAGAAGGAAATGGTTGAGATATCGGGGTCTGGCCGGAGCGCTGGAGAAGGAACTGGCTGGGATATGGGGTCTGGCCGGGGTGCTGGAGGTGGAACTGGGGGAGATATCGGGGTCTGGCTGAGGTGTCGGAGAAGGAACTGGCTGGGATATCCGGGTCTGGCTGGGGTGTGGAGATGGAACTGGCTGAGATATTGGGGTCTGTCCGGGGTGTCGGAGAAGGAACTGGCTGAGATATTGGGGTCTGGCTCGGGTGTCGGAGAAGGTACTGGCTGAGATATCGGGGCCTGTCTGGGGTGTCAGAGAAGGAACTGGGTGAGATATCGGGGTCTGTCCGGGGTGTCGGAGAAGAAACTGGCTGAGATATCGGGGTCTGGTCGGGGTGTTGGAGGTAGATCTGGCCGAGATATCGGGATCTGGCTGGTGTGTTGGAGGTGGAACTGGCTGAGATATCGGGATCTGGCCGGAGTTTTGGAGTAGGAACGGGCTGATATATCGGGGTGAGGCCGGGGTGCTGGAGGTGGAACTGGGGGAGATATCGGGGTCTGTCCGGAGTGTCGGAGAAGGAACTGGCTGAGATATCGGGGTTTGGCTTGTTGTCAGAGAAGGAACTGGTTGAGATATCGGGGTCTGGCCGGAGCGCTGGAGAAGGAACTGGCTGGGATATGGGGTCTGGCCGGGGTGCTGGAGGTGGAACTGGGGGAGATATCGGGGTCTGGCTGAGGTGTCGGAGAAGGAACTGGCTGGGATATCCGGGTCTGGCTGGGGTGTCGGAGAAGGAACTGGCTGAGATATCAGGGTCTGTCCGGGGTGTGGAGAAGGAATTGGCTGAGATATCGGGGTTTGTCCGGGGTGTCGGAGATGGAACTGGCTGAGATATCGGGGTCTGTCCGGGGTGTCGGAGAAGGAACTGGCTGAGATATTGGCGTCTGGCTCGGGTGTCGGAGAAGGAACTGGCTGAGATATCGGGGTCTGGCTGGGGTGTGGAGAAGGTACTGGCTGAGATATCGGGGCCTGTCTGGGGTGTCAGAGAAGGAACTGGCTGAGATATCGGGGTCTGTCCGGGGTGTCGGAGAAGGAACTGGCTGAGATATTGGGGTCTGGCTCGGGTGTCGGAGAAGGAACTGGCTGAGATATCGGGGTCTGGCTGGGGTGTGGAGAAGGTACTGGCTGAGATATCGGGGCCTGTCTGGGGTGTCAGAGAAGGAACTGGCTGAGATATCGGGGTCTGTTCGGGGTGTCGGAGAAGAAACTGGCTGAGATATCGGAGTCTGGTCGGGGTGTTGGAGGTAGATCTGGCCGAGATATCGGGGTCTCGCCGGGTGTGGAGAGGAACTTGCTGAGATATCGGGGTCTGTCCGGGGTGTGGAGAAGGTACTGGCTGAGATATTGGGGTCAGTCTGGACTGTTGGAGAAAGAACTGGCTGAGATATTGGGGTCTGGCCGAGGTGTGGAGGAGGAACTGGCTGGGATATCGGGGTCTGTCCGGGGTGTGGAGGAGGAACTGGCTGAGATATCGGGATCTGGCCGGGGTCTGGAGAAGGTACTGGCTGAGATATTGGGGTCTGTCTGGGGTGTCGGAGAAAGAACTGGCTAAGATATCGGGAACGGCCGGGGTGTGGAGGAGTAACTGCCTGAGATATCGGGGTCTGGCCGGGGTGTGGAGAAGAAACTGGCTGAGATATCGGGGTCTGTCCGGGGTGTGGAGAAGGTACTGGCTGTGATATCGGGGTCTGTCCGGGGTGTGGAGAAGGAACTGGTTGAGATATCAGGGTCTGGCTGGGGTGTGGATAAGGAACTGGCTGAGATATCGGGGTCTGGCAGGAGTGTTGGAGAAGGAACTGGCTGAGATATCGGGGTCTGGCCGGATTGCTGGTGAAGGAACTGGCTGAGATATCGGGATCTGGCTGGGGTGATGGAGGTGGAACTGGCTGAGATATCGGAGTCTGGCCGGGGTGTCGGAGAAGGAAATGGCTGAGATATCGGGGTCTGGCCGGAGTGCTGGAGGTGGAACTGGGGTAGATATCGGGGTCTGGCTGGGGTGTCGGAGAAGGAACTGGCTGAGATATCGGGGTCTGTCCGGGGAGTTGGAGGTAGAACTGGCCTAGATATCGGAGTCTGGCCGGGGTCTGGAGAAAGAACTAGTTGAGATATCGCGGTCTGTCCGGGGTATGGAGAAGGTACTGGCTGAGATATTGGGGTCTGTCTGGGGTGTCGGAGAAAGAACTGGCTAAGATATCGGGAATGGCCGAGGTGTGGAGGAGTAACTGCCTGAGATATCGGGGTCTGGCCGGGGTGTGGAGAAGAAACTGGCTGAGATATCGGGGTCTGGCCGGTGTGTGGAAAAGGAACTGGCTGAGATATCGGGGTCTGTCCGGGGTGTTGGAGGAAGAACTGACGGGGATATCGAGGTCTGTCCGGGGTGAGGAGAAGGAACTGGTTGAGATATCAGGGTCTGGCTGGGGTGTGGAGAAGGAACTGGCTGAGATATCGGGGTCCGTCTGGGGTGTTGGAGATGGAACTGGCTGAGCTATCGGTGTCTGGCTGGAGTGTTGGAGAATGAACTGGCTGAGATATCGGGGTCTGTCCGGGGTGTCGGAGAAGTTACTGGCTGTGATATCGGGGTCTGGCCGGGGTGTCAGAGAAGGAACTGGCTGAGATATCGGGGTCTGTCCGGGGAGTTGGAGGTAGAACTGGCCTAGATATCGGAGTCTGGCCGGGGTCTGGAGAAAGAACTAGTTGAGATATCGGGGTCTGTCCGGGGTATGGAGAAGGTACTGGCTGAGATATTGGGGTCTGTCTGGGGTGTCGGAGAAAGAACTGGCTAAGATATCGGGAATGGCCGAGGTGTGGAGGAGTAACTGCCTGAGATATCGGGGTCTGGCCGGGGTGTGGAGAAGAAACTGGCTGAGATATCGGGGTCTGGCCGGTGTGTGGAAAAGGAACTGGCTGAGATATCGGGGTCTGTCCGGGGTGTTGGAGGAAGAACTGACGGGGATATCGAGGTCTGTCCGGGGTGAGGAGAAGGAACTGGTTGAGATATCAGGGTCTGGCTGGGGTGTGGAGAAGGAACTGGCTGAGATATCGGGGTCCGTCTGGGGTGTTGGAGATGGAACTGGCTGAGCTATCGGTGTCTGGCTGGAGTGTTGGAGAATGAACTGGCTGAGATATCGGGGTCTGTCCGGGGTGTGGAGAAGGTACTGGCTGAGATATTGGTGTGTGGCCGGTGTGTTGGAGGAGGAACTGTCTGAGATATCGGGGTCAGGCCAGAGTGTTGGAGAAGGAACTGGCTGAGATATCGGGATCTGGCCGGAGTTT
This sequence comes from Mobula birostris, assembly GCF_030028105.1. Taxonomy (NCBI): domain Eukaryota; kingdom Metazoa; phylum Chordata; class Chondrichthyes; order Myliobatiformes; family Myliobatidae; genus Mobula; species Mobula birostris. Next base: position 90,357 of record NW_027274438.1, read on the forward strand.
TGGAGTAGGAACGGGCTGAGATATTGGGGTGAGGCCGGGGTGCTGGAGGTGGAACTGGGGGAGATATCGGGGTCTGTCCGGAGTGTCGGAGAAGGAACTGGCTGAGATATCGGGGTTTGGCTTGTTGTCAGAGAAGGAAATGGTTGAGATATCGGGGTCTGGCCGGAGCGCTGGAGAAGGAACTGGCTGGGATATGGGGTCTGGCCGGGGTGCTGGAGGTGGAACTGGGGGAGACATCGGGGTCTGGCTGAGGTGTCGGAGAAGGAACTGGCTGGGATATCCGGGTCTGGCTGGGGTGTGGAGATGGAACTGGCTGAGATTTTGGGGTCTGTCCGGGGTGTCGGAGAAGGAACTGGCTGAGATATCGGGGTCTGGCTGGGGTGTGGAGAAGGTACTGGCTGAGATATCGGGGCCTGTCTGGGGTGTCAGAGAAGGAACTGGCTGAGATATCGGGGTCTGTCCGGGGTGTTGGAGAAGGAACTGGCTGAGATATTGGGGTCTGGCTCGGGTGTCGGAGAAGGAACTGGCTGAGATATCGGGGTCTGGCTGGGGTGTGGAGAAGGTACTGGCTGAGATATCGGGGCCTGTCTGGGGTGTCAGAGAAGGAACTGGCTGAGATATCGGGGTCTGTTCGGGGTGTCGGAGAAGAAACTGGCTGAGATATCGGAGTCTGGTCGGGGTGTTGGAGGTAGATCTGGCCGAGATATCGGGGTCTCGCCGGGTGTGGAGAGGAACTTGCTGAGATATCGGGGTCTGTCCGGGGTGTGGAGAAGGTACTGGCTGAGATATTGGGGTCAGGCCAGACTGTTGGAGAAAGAACTGGCTGAGATATTGGGGTCTGGCCGAGGTGTGGAGGAGGAACTGACGGGGATATCGAGGTCTGTCCGGTGTGAGGAGAAGGAACTGGTTGAGATATCAGGGTCTGGCTGGGGTGTGGAGAAGGAACTGGCTGAGATATCGGGGTCCGTCTGGGGTGTTGGAGATGGAACTGGCTGAGCTATCGGTGTCTGGCTGGAGTGTTGGAGAATGAACTGGCTGAGATATCGGGGTCTGTCCGGGGTGTGGAGAAGGTACTGGCTGAGATATTGGTGTGTGGCCGGTGTGTTGGAGGAGGAACTGTCTGAGATATCGGGGTCTGGCCAGAGTGTTGGAGAAGGAACTGGCTGAGATATCGGGATCTGGCCGGAGTTTTGGAGTAGGAACGGGCTGAGATATTGGGGTGAGGCCAGGGTGCTGGAGGTGGAACTGGGGGAGATATCGGGGTCTGTCCGGAGTGTCGGAGAAGGAACTGGCTGAGATATCGGGGTTTGGCTTGTTGTCAGAGAAGGAAATGGTTGAGATATCGGGGTCTGGCCGGAGCGCTGGAGAAGGAACTGGCTGGGATATGGGGTCTGGCCGGGGTGCTGGAGGTGGAACTGGGGGAGACATCGGGGTCTGGCTGAGGTGTCGGAGAAGGAACTGGCTGGGATATCCGGGTCTGGCTGGGGTGTGGAGATGGAACTGGCTGAGATTTTGGGGTCTGTCCGGGGTGTCGGAGAAGGAACTGGCTGAGATATCGGGGTCTGGCTGGGGTGTGGAGAAGGTACTGGCTGAGATATCGGGGCCTGTCTGGGGTGTCAGAGAAGGAACTGGCTGAGATATCGGGGTCTGTCCGGGGTGTCGGAGAAGAAACTGGCTGAGATATCGGGGTCTGGTCGGGGTGTTGGAGGTAGATCTGGCCGAGATATCGGGATCTGGCTGGTGTGTTGGAGGTGGAACTGGCTGAGATATCGGGATCTGGCCGGAGTTTTGGAGTAGGAACGGGCTGATATATCGGGGTGAGGCCGGGGTGCTGGAGGTGGAACTGGGGGAGATATCGGGGTCTGTCCGGAGTGTCGGAGAAGGAACTGGCTGAGATATCGGGGTTTGGCTTGTTGTCAGAGAAGGAACTGGTTGAGATATCGGGGTCTGGCCGGAGCGCTGGAGAAGGAACTGGCTGGGATATGGGGTCTGGCCGGGGTGCTGGAGGTGGAACTGGGGGAGATATCGGGGTCTGGCTGAGGTGTCGGAGAAGGAACTGGCTGGGATATCCGGGTCTGGCTGGGGTGTCGGAGAAGGAACTGGCTGAGATATCAGGGTCTGTCCGGGGTGTGGAGAAGGAATTGGCTGAGATATCGGGGTTTGTCCGGGGTGTCGGAGATGGAACTGGCTGAGATATCGGGGTCTGTCCGGGGTGTCGGAGAAGGAACTGGCTGAGATATTGGCGTCTGGCTCGGGTGTCGGAGAAGGAACTGGCTGAGATATCGGGGTCTGGCTGGGGTGTGGAGAAGGTACTGGCTGAGATATCGGGGCCTGTCTGGGGTGTCAGAGAAGGAACTGGCTGAGATATCGGGGTCTGTCCGGGGTGTCGGAGAAGGAACTGGCTGAGATATTGGGGTCTGGCTCGGGTGTCGGAGAAGGAACTGGCTGAGATATCGGGGTCTGGCTGGGGTGTGGAGAAGGAACTGGCTGAGATATCGGGGTCTGTTCGGGGTGTCGGAGAAGAAACTGGCTGAGATATCGGAGTCTGGTCGGGGTGTTGGAGGTAGATCTGGCCGAGATATCGGGGTCTCGCCGGGTGTGGAGAGGAACTAGCTGAGATATCGGGGTCTGTCCGGGGTGTGGAGAAGGTACTGGCTGAGATATTGGGGTCAGGCCGGACTGTTGGAGAAAGAACTGGCTGAGATATTGGGGTCTGGCCGAGGTGTGGAGGAGGAACTGACGGGGATATCGAGGTCTGTCCGGGGTGAGGAGAAGGAACTGGTTGAGATATCAGGGTCTGGCTGGGGTGTGGAGAAGGAACTGGCTGAGATATCGGGGTCCGTCTGGGGTGTTGGAGATGGAACTGGCTGAGCTATCGGTGTCTGGCTGGAGTGTTGGAGAATGAACTGGCTGAGATATCGGGGTCTGTCCGGGGTGTGGAGAAGGTACTGGCTGAGATATTGGTGTGTGGCCGGTGTGTTGGAGGAGGAACTGTCTGAGATATCGGGGTCTGGCCAGAGTGTTGGAGAAGGAACTGGCTGAGATATCGGGATCTGGCCGGAGTTTTGGAGTAGGAACGGGCTGAGATATTGGGGTGAGGCCGGGGTGCTGGAGGTGGAACTGGGGGAGATATCGGGGTCTGTCCGGAGTGTCGGAGAAGGAACTGGCTGAGATATCGGGGTTTGGCTTGTTGTCAGAGAAGGAAATGGTTGAGATATCGGGGTCTGGCCGGAGCGCTGGAGAAGGAACTGGCTGGGATATGGGGTCTGGCCGGGGTGCTGGAGGTGGAACTGGGGGAGACATCGGGGTCTGGCTGAGGTGTCGGAGAAGGAACTGGCTGGGATATCCGGGTCTGGCTGGGGTGTGGAGATGGAACTGGCTGAGATTTTGGGGTCTGTCCGGGGTGTCGGAGAAGGAACTGGCTGAGATATCGGGGTCTGGCTGGGGTGTGGAGAAGGTACTGGCTGAGATATCGGGGCCTGTCTGGGGTGTCAGAGAAGGAACTGGCTGAGATATCGGGGTCTGTCCGGGGTGTTGGAGAAGGAACTGGCTGAGATATTGGGGTCTGGCTCGGGTGTCGGAGAAGGAACTGGCTGAGATATCGGGGTCTGGCTGGGGTGTGGAGAAGGTACTGGCTGAGATATCGGGGCCTGTCTGGGGTGTCAGAGAAGGAACTGGCTGAGATATCGGGGTCTGTTCGGGGTGTCGGAGAAGAAACTGGCTGAGATATCGGAGTCTGGTCGGGGTGTTGGAGGTAGATCTGGCCGAGATATCGGGGTCTCGCCGGGTGTGGAGAGGAACTTGCTGAGATATCGGGGTCTGTCCGGGGTGTGGAGAAGGTACTGGCTGAGATATTGGGGTCAGTCTGGACTGTTGGAGAAAGAACTGGCTGAGATATTGGGGTCTGGCCGAGGTGTGGAGGAGGAACTGACGGGGATATCGAGGTCTGTCCGGTGTGAGGAGAAGGAACTGGTTGAGATATCAGGGTCTGGCTGGGGTGTGGAGAAGGAACTGGCTGAGATATCGGGGTCCGTCTGGGGTGTTGAAGATGGAACTGGCTGAGCTATCGGTGTCTGGCTGGAGTGTTGGAGAATGAACTGGCTGAGATATCGGGGTCTGTCCGGGGTGTGGAGAAGGTACTGGCTGAGATATTGGTGTGTGGCCGGTGTGTTGGAGGAGGAACTGTCTGAGATATCGGGGTCTGGCCAGAGTGTTGGAGAAGGAACTGGCTGAGATATCGGGATCTGGCCGGAGTTTTGGAGTAGGAACGGGCTGAGATATTGGGGTGAGGCCGGGGTGCTGGAGGTGGAACTGGGGGAGATATCGGGGTCTGTCCGGAGTGTCGGAGAAGGAACTGGCTGAGATATCGGGGTTTGGCTTGTTGTCAGAGAAGGAAATGGTTGAGATATCGGGGTCTGGCCGGAGCGCTGGAGAAGGAACTGGCTGGGATATGGGGTCTGGCCGGGGTGCTGGAGGTGGAACTGGGGGAGACATCGGGGTCTGGCTGAGGTGTCGGAGAAGGAACTGGCTGGGATATCCGGGTCTGGCTGGGGTGTGGAGATGGAACTGGCTGAGATTTTGGGGTCTGTCCGGGGTGTCGGAGAAGGAACTGGCTGAGATATCGGGGTCTGGCTGGGGTGTGGAGAAGGTACTGGCTGAGATATCGGGGCCTGTCTGGGGTGTCAGAGAAGGAACTGGCTGAGATATCGGGGTCTGTCCGGGGTGTCGGAGAAGAAACTGGCTGAGATATCGGGGTCTGGTCGGGGTGTTGGAGGTAGATCTGGCCGAGATATCGGGATCTGGCTGGTGTGTTGGAGGTGGAACTGGCTGAGATATCGGGATCTGGCCGGAGTTTTGGAGTAGGAACGGGCTGATATATCGGGGTGAGGCCGGGGTGCTGGAGGTGGAACTGGGGGAGATATCGGGGTCTGTCCGGAGTGTCGGAGAAGGAACTGGCTGAGATATCGGGGTTTGGCTTGTTGTCAGAGAAGGAACTGGTTGAGATATCGGGGTCTGGCCGGAGCGCTGGAGAAGGAACTGGCTGGGATATGGGGTCTGGCCGGGGTGCTGGAGGTGGAACTGGGGGAGATATCGGGGTCTGGCTGAGGTGTCGGAGAAGGAACTGGCTGGGATATCCGGGTCTGGCTGGGGTGTCGGAGAAGGAACTGGCTGAGATATCAGGGTCTGTCCGGGGTGTGGAGAAGGAATTGGCTGAGATATCGGGGTTTGTCCGGGGTGTCGGAGATGGAACTGGCTGAGATATCGGGGTCTGTCCGGGGTGTCGGAGAAGGAACTGGCTGAGATATTGGCGTCTGGCTCGGGTGTCGGAGAAGGAACTGGCTGAGATATCGGGGTCTGGCTGGGGTGTGGAGAAGGTACTGGCTGAGATATCGGGGCCTGTCTGGGGTGTCAGAGAAGGAACTGGCTGAGATATCGGGGTCTGTCCGGGGTGTCGGAGAAGGAACTGGCTGAGATATTGGGGTCTGGCTCGGGTGTCGGAGAAGGAACTGGCTGAGATATCGGGGTCTGGCTGGGGTGTGGAGAAGGAACTGGCTGAGATATCGGGGTCTGTTCGGGGTGTCGGAGAAGAAACTGGCTGAGATATCGGAGTCTGGTCGGGGTGTTGGAGGTAGATCTGGCCGAGATATCGGGGTCTCGCCGGGTGTGGAGAGGAACTAGCTGAGATATCGGGGTCTGTCCGGGGTGTGGAGAAGGTACTGGCTGAGATATTGGGGTCAGGCCGGACTGTTGGAGAAAGAACTGGCTGAGATATTGGGGTCTGGCCGAGGTGTGGAGGAGGAACTGACGGGGATATCGAGGTCTGTCCGGGGTGAGGAGAAGGAACTGGTTGAGATATCAGGGTCTGGCTGGGGTGTGGAGAAGGAACTGGCTGAGATATCGGGGTCCGTCTGGGGTGTTGGAGATGGAACTGGCTGAGCTATCGGTGTCTGGCTGGAGTGTTGGAGAATGAACTGGCTGAGATATCGGGGTCTGTCCGGGGTGTGGAGAAGGTACTGGCTGAGATATTGGTGTGTGGCCGGTGTGTTGGAGGAGGAACTGTCTGAGATATCGGGGTCTGGCCAGAGTGTTGGAGAAGGAACTGGCTGAGATATCGGGATCTGGCCGGAGTTTTGGAGTAGGAACGGGCTGAGATATTGGGGTGAGGCCGGGGTGCTGGAGGTGGAACTGGGGGAGATATCGGGGTCTGTCCGGAGTGTCGGAGAAGGAACTGGCTGAGATATCGGGGTTTGGCTTGTTGTCAGAGAAGGAAATGGTTGAGATATCGGGGTCTGGCCGGAGCGCTGGAGAAGGAACTGGCTGGGATATGGGGTCTGGCCGGGGTGCTGGAGGTGGAACTGGGGGAGACATCGGGGTCTGGCTGAGGTGTCGGAGAAGGAACTGGCTGGGATATCCGGGTCTGGCTGGGGTGTGGAGATGGAACTGGCTGAGATTTTGGGGTCTGTCCGGGGTGTCGGAGAAGGAACTGGCTGAGATATCGGGGTCTGGCTGGGGTGTGGAGAAGGTACTGGCTGAGATATCGGGGCCTGTCTGGGGTGTCAGAGAAGGAACTGGCTGAGATATCGGGGTCTGTCCGGGGTGTCGGAGAAGAAACTGGCTGAGATATCGGGGTCTGGTCGGGGTGTTGGAGGTAGATCTGGCCGAGATATCGGGATCTGGCTGGTGTGTTGGAGGTGGAACTGGCTGAGATATCGGGATCTGGCCGGAGTTTTGGAGTAGGAACGGGCTGATATATCGGGGTGAGGCCGGGGTGCTGGAGGTGGAACTGGGGGAGATATCGGGGTCTGTCCGGAGTGTCGGAGAAGGAACTGGCTGAGATATCGGGGTTTGGCTTGTTGTCAGAGAAGGAACTGGTTGAGATATCGGGGTCTGGCCGGAGCGCTGGAGAAGGAACTGGCTGGGATATGGGGTCTGGCCGGGGTGCTGGAGGTGGAACTGGGGGAGATATCGGGGTCTGGCTGAGGTGTCGGAGAAGGAACTGGCTGGGATATCCGGGTCTGGCTGGGGTGTCGGAGAAGGAACTGGCTGAGATATCAGGGTCTGTCCGGGGTGTGGAGAAGGAATTGGCTGAGATATCGGGGTTTGTCCGGGGTGTCGGAGATGGAACTGGCTGAGATATCGGGGTCTGTCCGGGGTGTCGGAGAAGGAACTGGCTGAGATATTGGCGTCTGGCTCGGGTGTCGGAGAAGGAACTGGCTGAGATATCGGGGTCTGGCTGGGGTGTGGAGAAGGTACTGGCTGAGATATCGGGGCCTGTCTGGGGTGTCAGAGAAGGAACTGGCTGAGATATCGGGGTCTGTCCGGGGTGTCGGAGAAGGAACTGGCTGAGATATTGGGGTCTGGCTCGGGTGTCGGAGAAGGAACTGGCTGAGATATCGGGGTCTGGCTGGGGTGTGGAGAAGGTACTGGCTGAGATATCGGGGCCTGTCTGGCGTGTCAGAGAAGGAACTGGCTGAGATATCGGGGTCTGTTCGGGGTGTCGGAGAAGAAACTGCCTGAGATATCGGAGTCTGGTCGGGGTGTTGGAGGTAGATCTGGCCGAGATATCGGGGTCTCGCCGGGTGTGGAGAGGAACTTGCTGAGATATCGGGGTCTGTCCGGGGTGTGGAGAAGGTACTGGCTGAGATATTGGGGTCAGGCCGGACTATTGGAGAAAGAACTGGCTGAGATATTGGGGTCTGGCCGAGGTGTGGAGGAGGAACTGGCTGGGATATCGGGGTCTGTCCGGGGTGTGGAGGAGGAACTGGCTGAGATATCGGGGTCTGGCCGGGGTCTGGAGAGGGTACTGGCTGAGATATTGGGGTCTGTCTGGGGTGTCGGAGAAAGAACTGGCTAAGATATCGGGAACGGCCGGGGTGTGGAGGAGTAACTGCCTGAGATATCGGGGTCTGGCCGGGGTGTGGAGAAGAAACTGGCTGAGATATCGGGGTCTGTCCGGGGTGTGGAGAAGGTACTGGCTGTGATATCGGGGTCTGTCCGGGGTGTGGAGAAGGAACTGGTTGAGATATCAGGGTCTGGCTGGGGTGTGGAGAAGGAACTGGCTGAGATATCGGGGTCTGGCCGGATTGCTGGTGAAGGAACTGGCTGAGATATCGGGATCTGGCTGGGGTGATGGAGGTGGAACTGGCTGAGATATCGGAGTCTGGCCGGGGTATCGGAGAAGGAAATGGCTGAGATATCGGGGTCTGGCCGGAGTGCTGGAGGTGGAACTGGGGTAGATATCGGGGTCTGGCTGGGGTGTCGGAGAAGTAACTGGCTGTGATATCGGGGTCTGGCCGGGGTGTCAGAGAAGGAACTCGCTGAGATATCGGGGTCTGTCCGGGGAGTTGGAGGTAGAACTGGCCTAGATATCGGGGTCTGTCCGGGGTATGGAGAAGGTACTGGCTGAGATATTGGCGTCTGTCTGGGGTGTCGGAGAAAGAACTGGCTAAGATATCGGGAATGGCCGAGGTGTGGAGGAGTAACTGCCTGAGATATCGGGGTCTGGCCGGGGTGTGGAGAAGAAACTGGCTGAGATATCGGGGTCTGGCCGGTGTGTGGAAAAGGAACTGGCTGAGATATCGGGGTCTGTCCGGGGTGTTGGAGGAAGAACTGACGGGGATATCGAGGTCTGTCCGGGGTGAGGAGAAGGAACTGGTTGAGATATCAGGGTCTGGCTGGGGTGTGGAGAAGGAACTGGCTGAGATATCGGGGTCCGTCTGGGGTGTTGGAGATGGAACTGGCTGAGCTATCGGTGTCTGGCTGGAGTGTCGGAGAATGAACTGGCTGAGATATCGGGGTCTGTCCGGGGTGTGGAGAAGGTACTGGCTGAGATATTGGGGTGTGGCCGGTGTGTTGGAGGAGGAACTGTCTGAGATATCGGGGTCTGGCCAGAGTGTTGGAGAAGGAATTGGCTGAGATATCGGGATCCGGCTGGTGTGTTGGAGGTGGAACTGGCTGAGATATCGGGATCTGGCCGGAGTTTTGGAGTAGGAACGGGCTGAGATATTGGGGTGAGGCCGGGGAGCTGGAGGTGGAACTGGGGGAGATATCGGGGTCTGTCCGGAGTGTCGGAGAAGGAACTGGCTGAGATATCGGGGTTTGGCTTGTTGTCAGAGAAGGAAATGGTTGAGATATCGGGGTCTGGCCGGAGCGCTGGAGAAGGAACTGGCTGGGATATGGGGTCTGGCCGGGGTGCTGGAGGTGGAACTGGGGAGATATCGGGGTCTGGCTGAGGTGTCGGAGAAGGAACTGGCTGGGATATCCGGGTCTGGCTGGGGTGTCGGAGAAGGAACTGGCTGAGATATCAGGGTCTGTCCGGGGTGTGGAGAAGGAATTGGCTGAGATATCGGGGTTTGTCCGGGGTGTCGGAGATGGAACTGGCTGAGATATCGGGGTCTGTCCGGGGTGTCGGAGAAGGAACTGGCTGAGATATTGGGGTCTGGCTCGGGTGTCGGAGAAGGAACTGGCTGAGATATTGGGGTCTGGCCGGGGTGTGGAGAAGGTACTGGCTGAGATATTGGGGTCAGGCCGGACTGTTGGAGAAAGAACTGGCTGAGATATTGGGGTCTGGCCGAGGTGTGGAGGAGGAACTGACGGGGATATCGAGGTCTGTCCGGGGTGAGGAGAAGGAACTGGTTGAGATATCAGGGTCTGGCTGGGGTGTGGAGAAGGAACTGGCTGAGATATCGGGGTCCGTCTGGGGTGTTGGAGATGGAACTGGCTGAGCTATCGGTGTCTGGCTGGAGTGTTGGAGAATGAACTGGCTGAGATATCGGGGTCTGTCCGGGGTGTGGAGAAGGTACTGGCTGAGATATTGGTGTGTGGCCGGTGTGTTGGAGGAGGAACTGTCTGAGATATCGGGGTCTGGCCAGAGTGTTGGAGAAGGAACTGGCTGAGATATCGGGATCTGGCCGGAGTTTTGGAGTAGGAACGGGCTGAGATATTGGGGTGAGGCCGGGGTGCTGGAGGTGGAACTGGGGGAGATATCGGGGTCTGTCCGGAGTGTCGGAGAAGGAACTGGCTGAGATATCGGGGTTTGGCTTGTTGTCAGAGAAGGAAATGGTTGAGATATCGGGGTCTGGCCGGAGCGCTGGAGAAGGAACTGGCTGGGATATGGGGTCTGGCCGGGGTGCTGGAGGTGGAACTGGGGGAGACATCGGGGTCTGGCTGAGGTGTCGGAGAAGGAACTGGCTGGGATATCCGGGTCTGGCTGGGGTGTGGAGATGGAACTGGCTGAGATTTTGGGGTCTGTCCGGGGTGTCGGAGAAGGAACTGGCTGAGATATCGGGGTCTGGCTGGGGTGTGGAGAAGGTACTGGCTGAGATATCGGGGCCTGTCTGGGGTGTCAGAGAAGGAACTGGCTGAGATATCGGGGTCTGTCCGGGGTGTTGGAGAAGGAACTGGCTGAGATATTGGGGTCTGGCTCGGGTGTCGGAGAAGGAACTGGCTGAGATATCGGGGTCTGGCTGGGGTGTGGAGAAGGTACTGGCTGAGATATCGGGGCCTGTCTGGGGTGTCAGAGAAGGAACTGGCTGAGATATCGGGGTCTGTTCGGGGTGTCGGAGAAGAAACTGGCTGAGATATCGGAGTCTGGTCGGGGTGTTGGAGGTAGATCTGGCCGAGATATCGGGGTCTCGCCGGGTGTGGAGAGGAACTTGCTGAGATATCGGGGTCTGTCCGGGGTGTGGAGAAGGTACTGGCTGAGATATTGGGGTCAGTCTGGACTGTTGGAGAAAGAACTGGCTGAGATATTGGGGTCTGGCCGAGGTGTGGAGGAGGAACTGACGGGGATATCGAGGTCTGTCCGGTGTGAGGAGAAGGAACTGGTTGAGATATCAGGGTCTGGCTGGGGTGTGGAGAAGGAACTGGCTGAGATATCGGGGTCCGTCTGGGGTGTTGAAGATGGAACTGGCTGAGCTATCGGTGTCTGGCTGGAGTGTTGGAGAATGAACTGGCTGAGATATCGGGGTCTGTCCGGGGTGTGGAGAAGGTACTGGCTGAGATATTGGTGTGTGGCCGGTGTGTTGGAGGAGGAACTGTCTGAGATATCGGGGTCTGGCCAGAGTGTTGGAGAAGGAACTGGCTGAGATATCGGGATCTGGCCGGAGTTTTGGAGTAGGAACGGGCTGAGATATTGGGGTGAGGCCGGGGTGCTGGAGGTGGAACTGGGGGAGATATCGGGGTCTGTCCGGAGTGTCGGAGAAGGAACTGGCTGAGATATCGGGGTTTGGCTTGTTGTCAGAGAAGGAAATGGTTGAGATATCGGGGTCTGGCCGGAGCGCTGGAGAAGGAACTGGCTGGGATATGGGGTCTGGCCGGGGTGCTGGAGGTGGAACTGGGGGAGACATCGGGGTCTGGCTGAGGTGTCGGAGAAGGAACTGGCTGGGATATCCGGGTCTGGCTGGGGTGTGGAGATGGAACTGGCTGAGATTTTGGGGTCTGTCCGGGGTGTCGGAGAAGGAACTGGCTGAGATATCGGGGTCTGGCTGGGGTGTGGAGAAGGTACTGGCTGAGATATCGGGGCCTGTCTGGGTGTCAGAGAAGGAACTGGCTGAGATATCGGGGTCTGTCCGGGGTGTCGGAGAAGAAACTGGCTGAGATATCGGGGTCTGGTCGGGGTGTTGGAGGTAGATCTGGCCGAGATATCGGGATCTGGCTGGTGTGTTGGAGGTGGAACTGGCTGAGATATCGGGATCTGGCCGGAGTTTTGGAGTAGGAACGGGCTGATATATCGGGGTGAGGCCGGGGTGCTGGAGGTGGAACTGGGGGAGATATCGGGGTCTGTCCGGAGTGTCGGAGAAGGAACTGGCTGAGATATCGGGGTTTGGCTTGTTGTCAGAGAAGGAACTGGTTGAGATATCGGGGTCTGGCCGGAGCGCTGGAGAAGGAACTGGCTGGGATATGGGGTCTGGCCGGGGTGCTGGAGGTGGAACTGGGGGAGATATCGGGGTCTGGCTGAGGTGTCGGAGAAGGAACTGGCTGGGATATCCGGGTCTGGCTGGGGTGTCGGAGAAGGAACTGGCTGAGATATCAGGGTCTGTCCGGGGTGTGGAGAAGGAATTGGCTGAGATATCGGGGTTTGTCCGGGGTGTCGGAGATGGAACTGGCTGAGATATCGGGGTCTGTCCGGGGTGTCGGAGAAGGAACTGGCTGAGATATTGGCGTCTGGCTCGGGTGTCGGAGAAGGAACTGGCTGAGATATCGGGGTCTGGCTGGGGTGTGGAGAAGGTACTGGCTGAGATATCGGGGCCTGTCTGGGGTGTCAGAGAAGGAACTGGCTGAGATATCGGGGTCTGTCCGGGGTGTCGGAGAAGGAACTGGCTGAGATATTGGGGTCTGGCTCGGGTGTCGGAGAAGGAACT
>NW_027274439.1:0-102637 GCF_030028105.1 Mobula birostris
TTGCATTCAATACTTTAGAGTAAAAATTGAAGTATATGCTTTTAGTTCCAAAGCACTGCTTTCACTGAGAAATCAACTTTTTTGTCTTGAATACCTGAGTGATATAAGAAATGTCAAACATTCCAGGATTATGTGGGGAGTTATATGCACATGTTTGCATTAGGTTTTCAGTCAGTACCTTTGAGTAAAATTGAAGTATATACTTTTAGTTCCAAAAGCACTGCTTGCACTGAGAAATCGACTTTTTTGTCTTGTATACCTGAGTGATATAAGAAATGTCAAACATTCCAGGATTATGTGGGGAGTTATATTCACATGTTTGCATAACGTTTGCAGTCAGTACCTTTGAGTAAAATTGAAATGTATACTTCATTCAGTTCTAAAGCACTGTATGGTTTGAGAAATCAACTTTTTTGTTTTGAATACCTGAGTGATATAACAGGTGTCAAACATCCCAAGATCATGTGGGGAGATATATTCAGATGCTTCCATAAGGTTTGCAGTCAGTACCTTTGAGTAAAATTGAAATGTATACTACTTTCATTGCTAAAGCACTGTGTGCACTGAGAAATCAACTTTTTTGTCTTGAATGCCTGAGTGATATAACAGGTGTAAAACATCTCAGGATCATGTGGGAGTTATAGTAAAATGTTTCCATAAGGTTTGCAGTCAGTACCTTTCAGTAAAATTGAAATGTATACTTCTTCTTTGCTAAAGCACTGTGTGCACTGAGAAATCAACTTTTTTGTCTATAATGCCTGAGTGATATAAAAGGTGCAATACATCTCAGGATGATGTGAGGAGTTATATTAAGATGTTTCCATAAGGTTTGCATTCAATACTTTAGAGTAAAATTGAAGTATATGCTTTTAGTTCCAAAGCACTGCTTTCACTGAGCAATACTAACTTTTTTGTCTTGAACACCTGAGTGATATAACAGGTTTCAAACCTCCCAATATCATGTGGGGAGTTATAGTAAATTGTTTCCATACGGTTTGCATTCAGTACTTTAGAGTAAAATGGAAGTATAACTTTTACGTGCCAAAGCACTGCATTCACTTAGATATCAACTTTTTTGCCTTGAATACCTGAGTGATATAGTAGGTTTCAAAGATCCCAAGATCATGTGGGGAGTTATATTCAGTTGTTTGCATAAGGTTTCCAGTCAGTACCTTTGAGTAAAATTGAGATGTGTACTTCTTTCAATGCTAAAGCACTGTATGCTTTGAGAAATCACCTTTTTTGTCTTGAATACCTGAGTGATGTAACAGGTGCCAAACATCTCAGGATCATGTGGGGAGTCCTATTAAGAAGTTTCCATAGTGTTTGCAGTAAGTACCTTTGAGTAAAATTCAAATGTATACTTCATTCAATGCTAAACGACTGTATGCTTTGAGAAATCAACTTTTTTGTCTTGAATACCTGAGTGATATAACTGGTGTCAAACTTCTCAGGATCATGTGGGGAATGATATTATGATGTTTCCATAAGGTTTGCATGCAGTACTTTAGAGTAAAATTGAAGTATATTCTTTTAGTGCAAAGCCTGCATTCACTGAGAAAATAACTTTTTTGTTTTGAATACCTGAGTGACATAACAGGTGCCAAACATCTCAGGATCATGTGGGGAGTTCAATTAAGATGTTTTCATAGTGTTTGCAGTCAGTACCTTTGAGTAAAATTAAAATGTATACTTCATTCAATGCTAAAGCACTGTGTTCACTGAGAAATCAACTTTTTTGTCTATAATGCCTGAGTGATATAACAGGTGTCAAACATCTCAGGATCATGTGGGGAGTTATAGTAAATTGTTTCCATAAGGTTTGCATTCAATACTTTAGAGTAAAATGGAAGTATATACTTTTAGTGCCAAAGCACTGCATTCACTTAGATATCAACTTTTTGCCTTGAATACCTGAGTGATATAGTAGGTTTCAAACATCCCAAGATCATGTGGGGAGTTATATTCAGTTGTTTGCATAAGGTTTCCAGTCAGTACCTTTGAGTAAAATTGAGATGTGTACTTCTTTCAATGCTAAAGGATTGTATGCTTTGAGAAATCAACTTTTTTGTCTATAATGTCGGAGTGATATAAAAGGTGCCATACATCTCAGGAAGATGTGAGGAGTTATATTAAGATGTTTCCATAAGGTTTGCATTCAATACTTTAGAGTAAAAATTGAAGTATATGCTTTTAGTTCCAAAGCACTGCTTTCACTGAGAAATCAACTTTTTTGTCTTGAATACCTGAGTGATATAAGAAATGTCAAACATTCCAGGATTATGTGGGGAGTTATATGCACATGTTTGCATTAGGTTTTCAGTCAGTACCTTTGAGTAAAATTGAAGTATATACTTTTAGTTCCAAAGCACTGCTTGCACTGAGAAATCGACTTTTTTGTCTTGTATACCTGAGTGATATAAGAAATGTCAAACATTCCAGGATTATGTGGGGAGTTATATTCACATGTTTGCATAAGGTTTGCAGTCAGTACCTTTGAGTAAAATTGAAATGTATACTTCATTCAGTTCTAAGCACTGTATGGTTTGAGAAATCAACTTTTTTGTTTTGAATACCTGAGTGATATAACAGGTGTCAAACATCCCAAGATCATGTGGGGAGATATATTCAGATGCTTCCATAAGGTTTGCAGTCAGTACCTTTGAGTAAAATTGAAATGTATACTACTTTCATTGCTAAAGCACTGTGTGCACTGAGAAATCAACTTTTTTGTCTTGAATGCCTGAGTGATATAACAGGTGTAAAACATCTCAGGATCATGTGGGGAGTTATAGTAAAATGTTTCCATAAGGTTTGCAGTCAGTACCTTTCAGTAAAATTGAAATGTATACTTCTTCTTTGCTAAAGCACTGTGTGCACTGAGAAATCAACTTTTTTGTCTATAATGCCTGAGTGATATAAAAGGTGCAATACATCTCAGGATGATGTGAGGAGTTATATTAAGATGTTTCCATAAGGTTTGCATTCAATCTTTAGAGTAAAATTGAAGTATATGCTTTTAGTTCCAAAGCACTGCTTTCACTGAGCAATCAACTTTTTTGTCTTGAACACCTGAGTGATATAACAGGTTTCAAACCTCCCAATATCATGTGGGGAGTTATAGTAAATTGTTTCCATACGGTTTGCATTCAGTACTTTAGAGTAAAATGGAAGTATATACTTTTAGTGCCAAAGCACTGCATTCACTTAGATATCAACTTTTTTGCCTTGAATACCTGAGTGATATAGTAGGTTTCAAAGATCCCAAGATCATGTGGGGAGTTATATTCAGTTGTTTGCATAAGGTTTCCAGTCAGTACCTTTGAGTAAAATTGAGATGTGTAACTTCTTTCAATGCTAAAGCACTGTATGCTTTGAGAAATCACCTTTTTTGTCTTGAATACCTGAGTGATGTAACAGGTGCCAAACATCTCAGGATCATGTGGGGAGTCCTATTAAGAAGTTTCCATAGTGTTTGCAGTAAGTACCTTTGAGTAAAAATTCAAATGTATACTTCATTCAATGCTAAACGACTGTATGCTTTGAGAAATCAACTTTTTTGTCTTGAATACCTGAGTGATATAACTGGTGTCAAACTTCTCAGGATCATGTGGGGAATGATATTATGATGTTTCCATAAGGTTTGCATGCAGTACTTTAGAGTAAAATTGAAGTATATTCTTTTAGTGCAAAGCCTGCATTCACTGAGAAAATAACTTTGTTTGTTTTGAATACCTGAGTGACATAACAGGTGCCAAACATCTCAGGATCATGTGGGGAGTTCAATTAAGATGTTTTCATAGTGTTTGCAGTCAGTACCTTTGAGTAAAATTAAAATGTATACTTCATTCAATGCTAAAGCACTGTGTTCACTGAGAAATCAACTTTTTTGTCTATAATGCCTGAGTGATATAACAGGTGTCAAACATCTCAGGATCATGTGGGGAGTTATAGTAAATTGTTTCCATAAGGTTTGCATTCAATACTTTAGAGTAAAATGGAAGTATATACTTTTAGTGCCAAAGCACTGCATTCACTTAGATATCAACTTTTTTGCCTTGAATACCTGAGTGATATAGTAGGTTTCAAACATCCCAAGATCATGTGGGGAGTTATAATTCAGTTGTTTGCATAAGGTTTCCAGTCAGTACCTTTGAGTAAAATTGAGATGTGTACTTCTTTCAATGCTAAAGGATTGTATGCTTTGAGAAATCAACTTTTTTGTCTATAATGCCGGAGTGATATAAAAGGTGCCATACATCTCAGGAAGATGTGAGGAGTTATATTAAGATGTTTCCATAAGGTTTGCATTCAATACTTTAGAGTAAAATTGAAGTATATGCTTTTAGTTCCAAAGCACTGCTTTCACTGAGAAATCAACTTTTTTGTCTTGAATACCTGAGTGATATAGTAGGTTTCAAAGATCCCAAGATCATGTGGGGAGTTATATTTCAGTTGTTTGCATAAGGTTCCAGTCAGTACCTTTGAGTAAAATTGAGATGTGTACTTCTTTCAATGCTAAAGCACTGTATGCTTTGAGAAATCACCTTTTTGTCTTGAATACCTGAGTGATGTAACAGGTGCCAAACATCTCAGGATCATGTGGGGAGTCCTATTAAGAAGTTTCCATAGTGTTTGCAGTAAGTACCTTGAGTAAAATTCAAATGTATACTTCATTCAATGCTAAACGACTGTATGCTTTGAGAAATCAACTTTTTTGTCTTGAATACCTGAGTGATATAACTGGTGTCAAACTTCTCAGGATCATGTGGGGAATGATATTATGATGTTTCCATAAGGTTTGCATGCAGTACTTTAGAGTAAAATTGAAGTATATTCTTTTAGTGCAAAGCCTGCATTCACTGAGAAAATAACTTTTTTGTTTGAATACCTGAGTGACATAACAGGTGCCAAACATCTCAGGATCATGTGGGGAGTTCAATTAAGATGTTTTCATAGTGTTTGCAGTCAGTACCTTTGAGTAGAAATTAAAATGTATACTTCATTCAATGCTAAAGCACTGTGTTCACTGAGAAATCAACTTTTTGTCTATAATGCCTGAGTGATATAACAGGTGTCAAACATCTCAGGATCATGTGGGGAGTTATAGTAAATTGTTTCATAAGGTTTGCATTCAATACTTTAGAGTAAAATGGAAGTATATACTTTTAGTGCCAAAGCACTGCATTCACTTAGATATCAACTTTTTTGCCTTGAATACCTGAGTGATATAGTAGGTTTCAAACATCCCAAGATCATGTGGGGAGTTATATTCAGTTGTTTGCATAAGGTTTCCAGTCAGTACCTTTGAGTAAATTGAGATGTGTACTTCTTTCAATGCTAAAGGATTGTATGCTTTGAGAAATCAACTTTTTTGTCTATAATGTCGGAGTGATATAAAAGGTGCCATACATCTCAGGAAGATGTGAGGAGTTATATTAAGATGTTTCCATAAGGTTTGCATTCAATACTTTAGAGTAAAATTGAAGTATATGCTTTTAGTTCCAAAGCACTGCTTTCTACTGAGAAATCAACTTTTTTTGTCTTGAATACCTGAGTGATATAAGAAATGTCAAACATTCCAGGATTATGTGGGGAGTTATATGCACATGTTTGCATTAGGTTTTCAGTCAGTACCTTTGAGTAAAATTGAAGTATATACTTTTAGTTCCCAAAGCACTGCTTGCACTGAGAAATCGACTTTTTTGTCTTGTATACCTGAGTGATATAAGAAATGTCAAACATTCCAGGATTATGTGGGAGTTATATTCACATGTTTGCATAAGGTTTGCAGTCAGTACCTTTGAGTAAAATTGAAATGTATACTTCATTCAGTTCTAAAGCACTGTATGGTTTGAGAAATCAACTTTTTTGTTTTGAATACCTGAGTGATATAACAGGTGTCAAACATCCCAAGATCATGTGGGGAGAATATATTCAGATGCTTCCATAAGGTTTGCAGTCAGTACCTTTGAGTAAAATTGAAATGTATACTACTTTCATTGCTAAAGCACTGTGTGCACTGAGAAATCAACTTTTTTGTCTTGAATGCCTGAGTGATATAACAGGTGTAAAACATCTCAGGATCATGTGGGGAGTTATAGTAAAATGTTTCCATAAGGTTTGCAGTCAGTACCTTTCAGTAAAATTGAAATGTATACTTCTTCTTTGCTAAAGCACTGTGTGCACTGAGAAATCAACTTTTTTGTCTATAATGCCTGAGTGATATAAAAGGTGCAATACATCTCAGGATGATGTGAGGAGTTATATTAAGATGTTTCATAAGGTTTGCATTCAATACTTTAGAGTAAAATTGAAGTATATGCTTTTAGTTCCAAAGCACTGCTTTCACTGAGCAATCAACTTTTTTGTCTTGAACACCTGAGTGATATAACAGGTTTCAAACCTCCCAATATCATGTGGGGAGTTATAGTAAATTGTTTCCATACGGTTTGCATTCAGTACTTTAGAGTAAAATGGAAGTATATACTTTTAGTGCCAAAGCACTGCATTCACTTAGATATCAACTTTTTTGCCTTGAATACCTGAGTGATATAGTAGGTTTCAAAGATCCCAAGATCATGTGGGAGTTATATTCAGTTGTTTGCATAAGGTTTCCAGTCAGTACCTTTGAGTAAAATTGAGATGTGTACTTCTTTCAATGCTAAAGCACTGTATGCTTTGAGAAATCACCTTTTTTGTCTTGAATACCTGAGTGATGTAACAGGTGCCAAACATCTCAGGATCATGTGGGGAGTCCTATTAAGAAGTTTCCATAGTGTTTGCAGTAAGTACCTTTGAGTAAAATTCAAATGTATACTTCATTCAATGCTAAACGACTGTATGCTTTGAGAAATCAACTTTTTTGTCTTGAATACCTGAGTGATATAACTGGTGTCAAACTTCTCAGGATCATGTGGGGAATGATATTATGATGTTTCCATAAGGTTTGCATGCAGTACTTTAGAGTAAAATTGAAGTATATTCTTTTAGTGCAAAGCCTGCATTCACTGAGAAAATAACTTTTTTGTTTTGAATACCTGAGTGACATAACAGGTGCCAAACATCTCAGGATCATGTGGGGAGTTCAATTAAGATGTTTTCATAGTGTTTGCAGTCAGTACCTTTGAGTAAAATTAAAATGTATACTTCATTCAATGCTAAAGCACTGTGTTCACTGAGAAATCAACTTTTTTTCTATAATGCCTGAGTGATATAACAGGTGTCAAACATCTCAGGATCATGTGGGGAGTTATAGTAAATTGTTTCCATAAGGTTTGCATTCAATACTTTAGAGTAAAATGGAAGTATATACTTTTAGTGCCAAAGCACTGCATTCACTTAGATATCAACTTTTTTGCCTTGAATACCTGAGTGATATAGTAGGTTTCAAACATCCCAAGATCATGTGGGGAGTTATATTCAGTTGTTTGCATAAGGTTTCCAGTCAGTACCGTTGAGTAAAATTGAGATGTGTACTTCTTTCAATGCTAAAGGATTGTATGCTTTGAGAAATCAACTTTTTTGTCTATAATGCCGGAGTGATATAAAAGGTGCCATACATCTCAGGAAGATGTGAGGAGTTATATTAAGATGTTTCCATAAGGTTTGCATTCAATACTTTAGAGTAAAATTGAAGTATATGCTTTTAGTTTCCAAAGCACTGCTTTCACTGAGAAATCAACTTTTTTGTCTTGAATACCTGAGTGATATAAGAAATGTCAAACATTCCAGGATTATGTGGGGAGTTATATGCACATGTTTGCATTAGGTTTTCAGTCAGTACCTTTGAGTAAAATTGAAGTATATACTTTTAGTTCCAAAGCACTGCTTGCACTGAAAAAGCGACTTTTTTGTCTTGTATACCTGAGTGATATAAGAAATGTCAAACATTCCAGGATTATGTGGGGAGTTATATTCACATGTTTGCATAAGGTTTGCAGTCAGTACCTTTGAGTAAAATTGAAATGTATACTTCATTCAGTTCTAAAGCACTGTATGGTTTGAGAAATCAACTTTTTTGTTTTGAATACCTGAGTGATATAACAGGTGTCAAACATCCCAAGATCATGTGGGGGAGATATATTCAGATGCTTCCATAAGGTTTGCAGTCAGTACCTTTGAGTAAAATTGAAATGTATACTACTTTCATTGCTAAAGCACTGTGTGCACTGAGAAATCAACTTTTTTGTCTTGAATGCCTGAGTGATATAACAGGTGTAAAACATCTCAGGATCATGTGGGGAGTTATAGTAAAATGTTTTCCATAAGGTTTGCAGTCAGTACCTTTCAGTAAAATTGAAATGTATACTTCTTCTTTGCTAAAGCACTGTGTGCACTGAGAAATCAACTTTTTTGTCTATAATGCCTGAGTGATATAAAAAGGTGCAATACATCTCAGGATGATGTGAGGAGTTATATTAAGATGTTTCCATAAGGTTTGCATTCAATACTTTAGAGTAAAATTGAAGTATATGCTTTTAGTTTCCAAAGCACTGCTTTCACTGAGAAATCAACTTTTTTGTCTTGAATACCTGAGTGATATAAGAAATGTCAAACATTCCAGGATTATGTGGGGAGTTATATGCACATGTTTGCATTAGGGTTTCAGTCAGTACCTTTGAGTAAAATTGAAGTATATTCTTTTAGTTCCAAAGCACTGCTTTCAGTGAGAAATCAACTCTTTTGTCTTGTGTACCTGAGTGATATAAGAGGTGTCAAACATCCCAGGATCATGTGGGGAGTTATATTAAGATGTTTCTATAGTGTTTGCAGTAAGTACCTTTGAGTAAAATTGAAATGTGTACTTCATCAATGTAAAGCACTGTATGCTTTGAGGAATGAACTTTTTTTTCTTGAACTCCTGTGTGATATAACAGGTGTCAAACATCTCAAGATCATGTGGGGAGTTATATTAATATGTTTCCATAAGGTTTGCATTCAATACTTTAGAGTAAAATTGAACATCTACTTTTAGTTCCAAAGCACTGCTTTCACTGAGCAATCAACTTTTTTGTCTTGATCACCTGAGTGATATAACAGGTTTCAAACATCCCAATATCATGTGGGGAGTTATAGTAAATTGTTTCCATCAGGTTTACATTCAGTACTTTAGAGTAAAATGGAAGTATATACTTTTAGTGCCAAAGCACTGCATTCACTTAGATATCAACTTTTTTGCCTTGAATACCTGAGTGATATAGTAGGTTTCAAACATCCCAAGATCATGTGGGGAGTTATATTCAGTTGTTTGCATAAGGTTTCCAGTCAGTACCTTTGAGTAAAATTGAGATGTGTACTTCTTTCAATGCTAAAGCACTGTATGCTTTGAGAAATCAACTTTTTTGTCTTGAATACCTGAGTGATGTAACAGGTGCCAAGCATCTCAGGATCATGTGGGGAGTCCTATTGAGAAGTTTCCATAGTGTTTGCAGTAAGTACCTTTGAGTAAAATTCAAATGTATACTTCATTCAATGCTAAACGACTGTATGCTTTGAGAAATCAACTTTTTTGTCTTGAATACCTGAGTGATATAACTGGTGTCAAACTTCTCAGGATCATGTGGGAATGATATTATGATGTTTCCATAAGGTTTGCATGCAGTACTTTAGAGTAAAATTGAAGTATATTCTTCTAGTGCAAAGCCTGCATTCACTGAGAAAATAACTTTTTTTGTTTTGAATACCTGAGTGACATAACAGGTGCCAAACATCTCAGGATCATGTGGGGAGTTCAATTAAGATGTTTGCATAGTGTTTGCAGTCAGTACCTTTGAGTAAAATTAAAATGTATACTTCATTCAATGCTAAAGCACTGTGTTCACTGAGAAATCAACTTTTTTGTCTATAATGCCTGAGTGATATAACAGGTGTCAACATCTCAGGATCATGTGGGGAGTTATAGTAAATTGTTTCCATAAGGTTTGCATTCAATACTTTAGAGTAAAATGGAAGTATATGCTTTTAGTTCCAAAGCACTGCTTTCACTGAGAAATCAACTTTTTTGTCTTGAATACCTGAGTGATATAAGAAATGTCAAACATTCCAGGATTATGTGGGGAGTTATATGCACATGTTTGCATTAGGTTTCAGTCAGTACCTTTGAGTAAAATTGAAGTATATACTTTTAGTTCCAAAGCACTGCTTGCACTGAGAAATCGACTTTTTTGTCTTGTATACCTGAGTGATATAAGAAATGTCAAACATTCCAGGATTATGTGGGGGAGTTATATTCACATGTTTGCATAAGGTTTGCAGTCAGTACCTTTGAGTAAAATTGAAATGTATACTTCATTCAGTTCTAAAGCACTGTATGGTTTGAGAAATCAACTTTTTTGTTTTGAATACCTGAGTGATATAACAGGTGTCAAACATCCCAAGATCATGTGGGGAGATATATTCAGATGCTTCCATAAGGTTTGCAGTCAGTACCTTTGAGTAAAATTGAAATGTATACTGCTTTCATTGCTAAAGCACTGTGTGCACTGAGAAATCAACTTTTTTGTCTTGAATGCCTGAGTGATATAACAGGTGTAAAACATCTCAGGATCATGTGGGGAGTTATAGTAAAATGTTTCCATAAGGTTTGCAGTCAGTACCTTTCAGTAAAATTGAAATGTATACTTCTTCTTTGCTAAAGCACTGTGTGCACTGAGAAATCAACTTTTTTGTCTATAATGCCTGAGTGATATAAAAGGTGCAATACATCTCAGGATGATGTGAGGAGTTATATTAAGATGTTTCCATAAGGTTTGCATTGAATACTTTAGAGTAAAATTGAAGTATATGCTTTTAGTTCCAAAGCACTGCTTTCACTGAGAAATCAACTTTTTTGTCTTGAATACCTGAGTGATATAAGAAATGTTAAACATTCCAGGATTATGTGGGGAGTTATATGCACATTTTTGCATTAGGTTTTCAGTCAGTGCCTTTGAGTAAAATTGAAGTATATACTTTTAGTTCCAAAGCACTGCTTGCACTGAGAAATCGACTTTTTTGTCTTGTATATCTGAGTGATATAAGAAATGTCAAACATTCCAGGATTATGTGGGGAGTTATATTCACATGTTTGCATAAGGTTTGCAGTCAGTACCTTTGAGTAAAATTGAAATGTATACTTCATTCAGTTGTAAAGCTCTGTATGGTTTGAGAAATCAACTTTTTTGTTTTGAATACCTGAGTGATATAACAGGTGTCAAACATCCCAAGATCATGTGGGGAGATATATTCAGATGCTTCCATAAGGTTTGCAGTCAGTACCTTTGAGTAAAATTGAAATGTATACTACTTTCATTGCTAAAGCACTGTGTGCACTGAGAAATCAACTTTTTTGTCTTGAATGCCTGAGTGATATAACAGGTGTAAAACATCTCAGGATCATGTGGGGAGTTATAGTAAAATGTTTCCATAAGGTTTGCAGTCAGTACCTTTCAGTAAAATTGAAATGTATACTTCTTCTTTGCTAAAGCACTGTGAGCACTGAGAAATCAACTTTTTTGTCTATAATGCCTGAGTGATATAAAAGGTGCAATACATCTCAGGATGATGTGAGGAGTTATATTAAGATGTTTCCATAAGGTTTGCATTCAATACTTTAGAGTAAAATTGAAGTATATGCTTTTAGTTCCAAAGCACTGCTTTCACTGAGAAATCAACTTTTTTGTCTTGAATACCTGAGTGAAATAAGAAATGTTAAACATTCCAGGATTATGTGGGGAGTTATATGCACATTTATGCATTAGGTTTTCAGTCAGTGCCTTTGAGTAAAATTGAAGTATATACTTTTAGTTCCAAAGCACTGCTTGCACTGAGAAATCAACTTTTTTGTCTTGTATACCTGAGTGATATAAGAAATGTCAAACATTCCAGGATTATGTGGGGAGTTATATTCACATGTTTGCATAAGGTTTGCAGTCAGTACCTTTGAGTAAAATTGAAATGTATACTTCATTCAGTTCTAAAGCACTGTATGGTTTGAGAAATCAACTTTTTTGTTTTGAATACCTGAGTGATATAACAGGTGTCAAACATCCCAAGATCATGTGGGGAGATATATTCAGATGCTTCCATAAGGTTTGCAGTCAGTACCTTTGAGTAAAATTGAAATGTATACTACTTTCATTGCTAAAGCACTGTGTGCACTGAGAAATCAACTTTTTTGTCTTGAATGCCTGAGTGATATAACAGGTGTAAAACATCTCAGGATCATGTGGGGAGTTATAGTAAAATGTTTCCATAAGGTTTGCAGTCAGTACCTTTCAGTAAAATTGAAATGTATACTTCTTCTTTGCTAAAGCACTGTGTGCACTGAGAAATCAACTTTTTTGTCTATAATGCCTGAGTGATATAAAAGGTGCAATACATCTCAGGATGATGTGAGGAGTTATATTAAGATGTTTCCATAAGGTTTGCATTCAATACTTTAGAGTAAAATTGAAGTATATGCTTTTAGTTCCAAAGCACTGCTTTCACTGAGAAATCAACTTTTTTGTCTTGAATACCTGAGTGATATAAGAAATGTTAAACATTCCAGGATTATGTGGGGAGTTATATGCACATTTTTGCATTAGGTTTTCAGTCAGTGCCTTTGAGTAAAATTGAAGTATATACTTTTAGTTCCAAAGCACTGCTTGCACTGAGAAATCGACTTTTTTGTCTTGTATACCTGAGTGATATAAGAAATGTCAAACATTCCAGGATTATGTGGGGAGTTATATTCACATGTTTGCATAAGGTTTGCAGTCAGTACCTTTGAGTAAAATTGAAATGTATACTTCATTCAGTTGTAAAGCACTGTATGGTTTGAGAAATCAACTTTTTTGTTTTGAATACCTGAGTGATATAACAGGTGTCAAACATCCCAAGATCATGTGGGGAGATATATTCAGATGCTTCCATAAGGTTTGCAGTCAGTACCTTTGAGTAAAATTGAAATGTATACTACTTTCATTGCTAAAGCACTGTGTGCACTGAGAAATCAACTTTTTTGTCTTGAATGCCTGAGTGATATAACAGGTGTAAAACATCTCAGGATCATGTGGGGAGTTATAGTAAAATGTTTCCATAAGGTTTGCAGTCAGTACCTTTCAGTAAAATTGAAATGTATACTTCTTCTTTGCTAAAGCACTGTGTGCACTGAGAAATCAACTTTTTTGTCTATAATGCCTGAGTGATATAAAAGGTGCAATACATCTCAGGATGATGTGAGGAGTTATATTAAGATGTTTCCATAAGGTTTGCATTCAATACTTTAGAGTAAAATTGAAGTATATGCTTTTAGTTCCAAAGCACTGCTTTCACTGAGAAATCAACTTTTTTGTCTTGAATACCTGAGTGAAATAAGAAATGTTAAACATTCCAGGATTATGTGGGGAGTTATATGCACATTTTTGCATTAGGTTTACAGTCAGTGCCTTTGAGTAAAATTGAAGTATATACTTTTAGTTCCAAAGCACTGCTTGCACTGAGAAATCAACTTTTTTGTCTTGTATACCTGAGTGATATAAGAAATGTCAAACATTCCAGGATTATGTGGGGAGTTATATTCACATGTTTGCATAAGGTTTGCAGTCAGTACCTTTGAGTAAAATTGAAATGTATACTTCATTCAGTTCTAAAGCACTGTATGGTTTGAGAAATCAACTTTTTTGTCTTGAATACCTGAGTGATATAACTGGTGTCAAACTTCTCAGGATCATGTGGGGAATGATATTATGATGTTTCCATAACTTTTGCATTCAGTACTTTAGAGTAAAATTAAAGTATATACTTTTAGTGCAAACAACTGCATTCACTGAGAAAATAACTTTTTTGTTTTGAATACCTGAGTGACAGAACAGGTGCCAAACATCTCAGGATCTTGTGGGGAGATATATTCAGATGTTTCCAGAACGTTTGCAGTCAGTACCTTTGAGTAAAATTGAAATCTATACTTCTTTCATTGCTAAAGCACTGTGTTCACTGAGAAATCAACTTTTTTGTCTATAATGCCTGTGATATAACAGGTGTCAAACATCTCAGGATCATGTGGGGAGTTATAGTAAATTGTTTCCATAAGGTTTGCATTCAGTACTTTACAGTAAAATGGAAGTATATACTTGTAGTGCCAAAACACTGCTTTCACTTAGGTATCAACTTTTTTGCCTTGAATACCTGAGTGATATAGTAGGTTTCAAACATCTCAAGATCATGTGGGGAGTTATATTCAGTTGTTTGCATAAGGTTTCCAGTCGGTACCTTTGAGTAAAATTGAGATGTGTACTTCTTTCAATGCTAAAGGACTGTATGCTTTGAGAAATCAACTTTTTTGTCTTGAATACCTGAGTGATGTAACAGGTGCCAAACATCTCAGGATCATGTGGGGAGTCCTATTAAGAAGTTTCCATAGTGTTTGCAGTAAGTACCTTTGAGTAAAATTCAAATGTATACTTCATTCAATGCTAAACGACTGTATGCTTTGAGAAATCAACTTTTTTGCCTTGAATACCTGAGTGATATAGTAGGTTTCAAACATCTCAAGATCATGTGGGGAGTTATATTCAGTTGTTTGCATAAGGTTTCCAGTCGGTACCTTTGAGTAAAATTGAGATGTGTACTTCTTTCAATGCTAAAGGACTGTATGCTTTGAGAAATCAACTTTTTTGTCTTGAATACCTGAGTGATGTAACAGGTGCCAAACATCTCAGGATCATGTGGGGAGTCCTATTAAGAAGTTTCCATAGTGTTTGCAGTAAGTACCTTTGAGTAAAATTCAAATGTATACTTCATTCAATGCTAAACGACTGTATGCTTTGAGAAATCAACTTTTTTGTCTTGAATACCTGAGTGATATAACTGGTGTCAAACTACTCAGGATCATGTGGGGAATGATATTATGATGTTTCCATAACGTTTGCATGCAGTACTTTAGAGTAAAATTGAAGTATATACTTTTAGTGCAAAGCCTGCATTCACTGAGAAAATAACTTTTTTGTTTTGAATACCTGAGTGACATAACAGGTGCCAAACATCTCAGGATCATGTGGGGAGTTCAATTAAGATGTTTTCATAGTGTTTGCAGTCAGTACCTTTGAGTAAAATTAAAATGTATACTTCATTCAATGCTAAAGCACTGTGTTCACTGAGAAATCAACTTTTTTGTCTATAATGCCTGAGTGATATAACAGGTGTCAAACATCTCAGGATCATGTGGGGAGTTATAGTAAATTGTTTCCATAAGGTTTGCATTCAATACTTTAGAGTAAAATATTAGTATATACTTTTAGTGCCAAAGCACTGCATTCACTTAGATATCAACTTTTTTGCCTTGAATACCTGAGTGATATAGTAGGTTTCAAACATCCAAGATCATGTGGGGAGTTATATTCAGTTGTTTTCATAAGGTTTCCAGTCAGTACCTTTGAGTAAAATTGAGATGTGTACTTCTTTCAATGCTAAAGGATTGTATGCTTTGAGAAATCAACTTTTTTGTCTATAATGCCGGAGTGATATAAAAGGTGCCATACATCTCAGGAAGATGTGAGGAGTTATATTAAGATGTTTCCATAAGGTTTGCATTCAATACTTTAGAGTAAAATTGAAGTATATGCTTTTAGTTCCAAAGCACTGCTTTCACTGAGAAATCAACTTTTTTGTCTTGAATACCTGAGTGATATAAGAAATGTCAAACATTCCAGGATTATGTGGGGAGTTATATGCACATGTTTGCATTAGGTTTTCAGTCAGTACCTTTGAGTAAAATTGAAGTATATACTTTTAGTTCCAAAGCACTGCTTGCACTGAGAAATCGACTTTTTTGTCTTGTATACCTGAGTGATATAAGAAATGTCAAACATTCCAGGATTATGTGGGGAGTTATATTCACATGTTTGCATAAGGTTTGCAGTCAGTACCTTTGAGTAAAATTGAAATGTATACTTCATTCAGTTCTAAAGCACTGTATGGTTTGAGAAATCAACTTTTTTGTTTTGAATACCTGAGTGATATAACAGGTGTCAAACATCCCAAGATCATGTGGGGAGATATATTCAGATGCTTCCATAAGGTTTGCAGTCAGTACCTTTGAGTAAAATTGAAATGTATACTACTTTCATTGCTAAAGCACTGTGTGCACTGAGAAATCAACTTTTTTGTCTTGAATGCCTGAGTGATATAACAGGTGTAAAACATCTCAGGATCATGTGGGGAGTTATAGTAAAATGTTTCCATAAGGTTTGCAGTCAGTACCTTTCAGTAAAATTGAAATGTATACTTCTTCTTTGCTAAAGCACTGTGTGCACTGAGAAATCAACTTTTTTGTCTATAATGCCTGAGTGATATAAAAGGTGCAATACATCTCAGGATGATGTGAGGAGTTATATTAAGATGTTTCCATAAGGTTTGCATTGAATACTTTAGAGTAAAATTGAACATCTACTTTTAGTTCCAAAGCACTGCTTTCACTGAGCAATCAACTTTTTTGTCTTGAACACCTGAGTGATATAACAGGTTTCAAACATCCCAATATCATGTAGGGAGTTATAGTAAATTGTTTCCATAAGGTTTGCATGCAGTACTTTAGAGTAAAATGGAAGTATATACTTTTAGTGCCAAAGCACTGCATTCACTTAGATATCAACTTTTTTGCCTTGAATACCTGAGTGATATAGTAGGTTTCAAACACCCCAAGATCATGTGGGGAGTTATATTCAGTTGTTTGCATAAGGTTTCCAGTCAGTACCTTTGAGTAAAATTGAGATGTGTACTTCTTTCAATGCTAAAGGACTGTATGCTTTGAGAAATCAACTTTTTTGTCTTGAATACCTGAGTGATGTAACAGGTGCCAAACATCTCAGGATCATGTGGGGAGTCCTATTAAGAAGTTTCCATAGTGTTTGCAGTAAGTACCTTTGAGTAAAATTCAAATGTATACTTCATTCAATGCTAAACGACTGTATGCTTTGAGAAATCAACTTTTTTGTCTTGAATACCTGAGTGATATAACTGGTGTCAAACTTCTCAGGATCATGTGGGGAATGATATTATGATGTTTCCATAAGGTTTGCATGCAGTACTTTAGAGTAAAATTGAAGTATATACTTTTAGTGCAAAGCCTGCATTCACTGAGAAAATAACTTTTTTGTTTTGAATACCTGAGTGACATAACAGGTTGCAAATATCTCAGGATCATGTGGAGAGTTCTATTAAGATGTTTTCATAGTGTTTGCAGTCAGTACCTTTGAGTAAAATTGAAGTATATACTTTTAGTTCCAAAGCACTGCTTGCACTGAGAAATCGACTTTTTTGCCTTGTATACCTGAGTGATATAAGAAATGTCAAACATTCCAGGATTATGTGGGGAGTTATATTCACATGTTTGCATAAGGTTTGCAGTCAGTACCTTTGAGTAAAATTGAAATGTATACTTCATTCAGTTCTAAAGCACTGTATGGTTTGAGAAATCAACTTTTTTGTTTTGAATACCTGAGTGATATAACAGGTGTCAAACATCCCAAGATCATGTGGGGAGATATATTCAGATGCTTCCATAAGGTTTGCAGTCAGTACCTTTGAGTAAAATTGAAATGTATACTACTTTCATTGCTAAAGCACTGTATGCACTGAGAAATCAACTTTTTTGTCTTGAATGCCTGAGTGATATAACAGGTGTAAAACATCTCAGGATCATGTGGGGAGTTATAGTAAAATGTTTCCATAAGGTTTGCAGTCAGTACCTTTCAGTAAAATTGAAATGTATACTTCATTCAGTTCTAAAGCACTGTATGGTTTGAGAAATCAACTTTTTTGTCTTGAATACCTGAGTGATATAACTGGTGTCAAACTTCTCAGGATCATGTGGGGAATGATATTATGATGTTTCCATAACGTTTGCATTCAGTACTTTAGAGTAAAATTAAAGTATATATTTTTAGTGCAAGCAACTGCATTCACTGAGAAAATAACTTTTTTGTTTTGAATACCTGAGTGACAGAACAGGTGCCAAACATCTCAGTATCATGTGGGGAGTTCAATTAAGATGTTTTCATAGTGTTTTCAGTCAGTACCTTTGAGTAAAATTGAAGTATATACTTTTAGTTCCAAAGCACTGCTTGCACTGAGAAATCAACTTTTTTGCTTTGAATACCTGAGTGATATAACAGGTGTCAAACATCCCAATATCATGTGGGGAGTTATAGTAAATTGTTTCCATAAGGTTTGCATTCAGTACTTTAGAGTAAAATGGAAGTATATACTTTTAGTGCCAAAGCACTGCATTCACTTAGATATCAACTTTTTTGCCTTGAATACCTGAGTGATATAGTAGGTTTCAAAGATCCCAAGATCATGTGGGGAGTTATATTCAGTTGTTTGCATAAGGTTTCCAGTCAGTACCTTTGAGTAAAATTGAGATGTGTACTTCTTTCAATGCTAAAGCACTGTATGCTTTGAGAAATCAACTTTTTTGTCTTGAATACCTGAGTGATGTAACAGGTGCCAAACATCTCAGGATCATGTGGGGAGTCCTATTGAGAAGTTTCCATAGTGTTTGCAGTAAGTACCTTTGAGTAAAATTCAAATGTATACTTCATTCAATGCTAAACGACTGTATGCTTTGAGAAATCAACTTTTTTGTCTTGAATACCTGAGTGATATAACTGGTGTCAAACTTCTCAGGATCATGTGGGGAATGATATTATGATGTTTCCATAAGGTTTGCATGCAGTACTTTAGAGTAAAATTGAAGTATATTCTTTTAGTGCAAAGCCTGCATTCACTGAGAAAATAACTTTTTTGTTTTGAATACCTGAGTGACATAACAGGTGCCAAACATCTCAGGATCATGTGGGGAGTTCAATTAAGATGTTTTCATAGTGTTTGCAGTCAGTACCTTTGAGTAAAATTAAAATGTATACTTCATTCAATGCTAAAGCACTGTGTTCACTGAGAAATCAACTTTTTTGTCTATAATGCCTGAGTGATATAACAGGTGTCAAACATCTCAGGATCATGTGGGGAGTTATAGTAAATTGTTTCCATAAGGTTTGCATTCAATACTTTAGAGTAAAATGGTAGTATATACTTTTAGTGCCAAAGCACTGCATTCACTTAGATATCAACTTTTTTGCCTTGAATACCTGAGTGATATAGTAGGTTTCAAACATCCCAAGATCATGTGGGGAGTTATATTCAGTTGTTTGCATAAGGTTTCCAGTCAGTACCTTTGAGTAAAATTGAGATGTGTACTTCTTTCAATGCTAAAGGACTGTATGCTTTGAGAAATCAACTTTTTTGTCTTGAATACCTGAGTGATGTAACAGGTGCCAAACATCTCAGGATCATGTGGGGAGTCCTATTAAGAAGTTTCCATAGTGTTTGCAGTAAGTACCTTTGAGTAAAATTCAAATGTATACTTCATTCAATGCTAAACGACTGAATGCTTTGAGAAATCAACTTTTTTGTCTTGAATACCTGAGTGATATAACTGGTGTCAAACTTCTCAGGATCATGTGGGGAATGATATTATGATGTTTCCATAAGGTTTGCATGCAGTACTTTAGAGTAAAATTGAAGTATATACTTTTAGTGCAAAGCCTGCATTCACTGAGAAAATAACTTTTTTGTTTTGAATACCTGAGTGACATAACAGGTTGCAAACATCTCAGGATCATGTGGAGAGTTCTATTAAGATGTTTTCATAGTGTTTGCAGTCAGTACCTTTGAGTAAAATTGAAGTATATACTTTTAGTTCCAAAGCACTGCTTGCACTGAGAAATCGACTTTTTTGCCTTGTATACCTGAGTGATATAAGAAATGTCAAACATTCCAGGATTATGTGGGGAGTTATATTCACATGTTTGCATAAGGTTTGCAGTCAGTACCTTTGAGTAAAATTGAAATGTATACTTCATTCAGTTCTAAAGCACTGTATGGTTTGAGAAATCAACTTTTTTGTTTTGAATACCTGAGTGATATAACAGGTGTCAAACATCCCAAGATCATGTGGGGAGATATATTCAGATGCTTCCATAAGGTTTGCAGTCAGTACCTTTGAGTAAAATTGAAATGTATACTACTTTCATTGCTAAAGCACTGTATGCACTGAGAAATCAACTTTTTTGTCTTGAATGCCTGAGTGATATAACAGGTGTAAAACATCTCAGGATCATGTGGGGAGTTATAGTAAAATGTTTCCATAAGGTTTGCAGTCAGTACCTTTCAGTAAAATTGAAATGTATACTTCATTCAGTTCTAAAGCACTGTATGGTTTGAGAAATCAACTTTTTTGTCTTGAATACCTGAGTGATATAACTGGTGTCAAACTTCTCAGGATCATGTGGGGAATGATATTATGATGTTTCCATAACGTTTGCATTCAGTACTTTAGAGTAAAATTAAAGTATATATTTTTAGTGCAAGCAACTGCATTCACTGAGAAAATAACTTTTTTGTTTTGAATACCTGAGTGACAGAACAGGTGCCAAACATCTCAGTATCATGTGGGGAGTTCAATTAAGATGTTTTCATAGTGTTTTCAGTCAGTACCTTTGAGTAAAATTGAAGTATATACTTTTAGTTCCAAAGCACTGCTTGCACTGAGAAATCAACTTTTTTGCTTTGAATACCTGAGTGATATAACAGGTGTCAAACATCCCAATATCATGTGGGGAGTTATAGTAAATTGTTTCCATAAGGTTTGCATTCAGTACTTTAGAGTAAAATGGAAGTATATACTTTTAGTGCCAAAGCACTGCATTCACTTAGATATCAACTTTTTTGCCTTGAATACCTGAGTGATATAGTAGGTTTCAAACATCCCAAGATCATGTGGGGAGTTATATTCAGTTGTTTGCATAAGGTTTCCAGTCAGTACCTTTGAGTAAAATTGAGATGTGTACTTCTTTCAATGCTAAAGCACTGTATGCTTTGAGAAATCAACTTTTTTGTCTTGAATACCTGAGTGATGTAACAGGTGCCAAACATCTCAGGATCATGTGGGGAGTCCTATTGAGAAGTTTCCATAGTGTTTGCAGTAAGTACCTTTGAGTAAAATTCAAATGTATACTTCATTCAATGCTAAACGACTGTATGCTTTGAGAAATCAACTTTTTTGTCTTGAATACCTGAGTGATATAACTGGTGTCAAACTTCTCAGGATCATGTGGGGAATGATATTATGATGTTTCCATAAGGTTTGCATGCAGTACTTTAGAGTAAAATTGAAGTATATTCTTTTAGTGCAAAGCCTGCATTCACTGAGAAAATAACTTTTTTGTTTTGAATACCTGAGTGACATAACAGGTGCCAAACATCTCAGGATCATGTGGGGAGTTCAATTAAGATGTTTTCATAGTGTTTGCAGTCAGTACCTTTGAGTAAAATTAAAATGTATACTTCATTCAATGCTAAAGCACTGTGTTCACTGAGAAATCAACTTTTTTGTCTATAATGCCTGAGTGATATAACAGGTGTCAAACATCTCAGGATCATGTGGGGAGTTATAGTAAATTGTTTCCATAAGGTTTGCATTCAATACTTTAGAGTAAAATGGTAGTATATACTTTTAGTGCCAAAGCACTGCATTCACTTAGATATCAACTTTTTTGCCTTGAATACCTGAGTGATATAGTAGGTTTCAAACATCCCAAGATCATGTGGGGAGTTATATTCAGTTGTTTTCATAAGGTTTCCAGTCAGTACCTTTGAGTAAAATTGAGATGTGTACTTCTTTCAATGCTAAAGGATTGTATGCTTTGAGAAATCAACTTTTTTGTCTATAATGCCGGAGTGATATAAAAGGTGCCATACATCTCAGGAAGATGTGAGGAGTTATATTAAGATGTTTCCATAAGGTTTGCATTCAATACTTTAGAGTAAAATTGAAGTATATGCTTTTAGTTCCAAAGCACTGCTTTCACTGAGAAATCAACTTTTTTGTCTTGAATACCTGAGTGATATAAGAAATGTCAAACATTCCAGGATTATGTGGGGAGTTATATGCACATGTTTGCATTAGGTTTTCAGTCAGTACCTTTGAGTAAAATTGAAGTATATACTTTTAGTTCCAAAGCACTGCTTGCACTGAGAAATCGACTTTTTTGTCTTGTATACCTGAGTGATATAAGAAATGTCAAACATTCCAGGATTATGTGGGGAGTTATATTCACATGTTTGCATAAGGTTTGCAGTCAGTACCTTTGAGTAAAATTGAAATGTATACTTCATTCAGTTCTAAAGCACTGTATGGTTTGAGAAATCAACTTTTTTGTTTTGAATACCTGAGTGATATAACAGGTGTCAAACATCCCAAGATCATGTGGGGAGATATATTCAGATGCTTCCATAAGGTTTGCAGTCAGTACCTTTGAGTAAAATTGAAATGTATACTACTTTCATTGCTAAAGCACTGTGTGCACTGAGAAATCAACTTTTTTGTCTTGAATGCCTGAGTGATATAACAGGTGTAAAACATCTCAGGATCATGTGGGGAGTTATAGTAAAATGTTTCCATAAGGTTTGCAGTCAGTACCTTTCAGTAAAATTGAAATGTATACTTCTTCTTTGCTAAAGCACTGTGTGCACTGAGAAATCAACTTTTTTGTCTATAATGCCTGAGTGATATAAAAGGTGCAATACATCTCAGGATGATGTGAGGAGTTATATTAAGATGTTTCCATAAGGTTTGCATTGAATACTTTAGAGTAAAATTGAAGTATATGCTTTTAGTTCCAAAGCACTGCTTTCACTGAGAAATCAACTTTTTTGTCTTGAATACCTGAGTGATATAAGAAATGTTAAACATTCCAGGATTATGTGGGGAGTTATATGCACATTTTTGCATTAGGTTTTCAGTCAGTGCCTTTGAGTAAAATTGAAGTATATACTTTTAGTTCCAAAGCACTGCTTGCACTGAGAAATCAACTTTTTTGTCTTGTATACCTGAGTGATATAAGAAATGTCAAACATTCCAGGATTATGTGGGGAGTTATATTCACATGTTTGCATAAGGTTTGCAGTCAGTAGCTTTGAGTAAAATTGAAATGTATACTTCATTCAGTTCTAAAGCACTGTATGGTTTGAGAAATCAACTTTTTTGTCTTGAATACCTGAGTGATATAACTGGTGTCAAACTTCTCAGGATCATGTGGGGAATGATATTATGATGTTTCCATAACGTTTGCATTCAGTACTTTAGAGTAAAATTAAAGTATATACTTTTAGTGCAAACAACTGCATTCACTGAGAAAATAACTTTTTTGTTTAGAATACCTGAGTGACAGAACAGGTGCCAAACATCTCAGGATCTTGTGGGGAGATATATTCAGATGTTTCCAGAACGTTTGCAGTCAGTACCTTTGAGTAAAATTGAGATGTGTACTTCTTTCAATGCTAAAGCACTGTATGCTTTGAGAAATCAACTTTTTTGTTTTGAATACCTGAGTGATATAACAGGTGTCAAACATCCCAAGATCATGTGGGGAGATATATTCAGATGCTTCCATAAGGTTTGCAGTCAGTACCTTTGAGTAAAATTGAAATGTATACTACTTTCATTGCTAAAGCACTGTGTGCACTGAGAAATCAACTTTTTTGTCTTGAATGCCTGAGTGATATAACAGGTGTAAAACATCTCAGGATCATGTGGGGAGTTATAGTAAAATGTTTCCATAAGGTTTGCAGTCAGTACCTTTCAGTAAAATTGAAATGTATACTTCTTCTTTGCTAAAGCACTGTGTGCACTGAGAAATCAACTTTTTTGTCTATAATGCCTGAGTGATATAAAAGGTGCAATACATCTCAGGATGATGTGAGGAGTTATATTAAGATGTTTCCATAAGGTTTGCATTGAATACTTTAGAGTAAAATTGAAGTATATGCTTTTAGTTCCAAAGCACTGCTTTCACTGAGAAATCAACTTTTTTGTCTTGAATACCTGAGTGATATAAGAAATGTTAAACATTCCAGGATTATGTGGGGAGTTATATTCACATGTTTGCATAAGGTTTGCAGTCAGTACCTTTGAGTAAAATTGAAGTATATACTTTTAGTTCCAAAGCACTGCTTGCACTGAGAAATCAACTTTTTTGTCTTGTATACCTGAGTGATATAAGAAATGTCAAACATTCCAGGATTATGTGGGGAGTTATATTCACATGTTTGCATAAGGTTTGCAGTCAGTAGCTTTGAGTAAAATTGAAATGTATACTTCATTCAGTTCTAAAGCACTGTATGGTTTGAGAAATCAACTTTTTTGTCTTGAATACCTGAGTGATATAACTGGTGTCAAACTTCTCAGGATCATGTGGGGAATGATATTATGATGTTTCCATAACGTTTGCATTCAGTACTTTAGAGTAAAATTAAAGTATATACCTTTAGTGCAAACAACTGCATTCACTGAGAAAATAACTTTTTTGTTTTGAATACCTGAGTGACAGAACAGGTGCCAAACATCTCAGGATCTTGTGGGGAGATATATTCAGATGTTTCCAGAACGTTTGCAGTCAGTACCTTTGAGTAAAATTGAGATGTGTACTTCTTTCAATGCTAAAGCACTGTATGCTTTGAGAAATCAACTTTTTTGTTTTGAATACCTGAGTGATATAACAGGTGTCAAACATCCCAAGATCATGTGGGGAGATATATTCAGATGCTTCCATAAGGTTTGCAGTCAGTACCTTTGAGTAAAATTGAAATGTATACTACTTTCATTGCTAAAGCACTGTGTGCACTGAGAAATCAACTTTTTTGTCTTGAATGCCTGAGTGATATAACAGGTGTAAAACATCTCAGGATCATGTGGGGAGTTATAGTAAAATGTTTCCATAAGGTTTGCAGTCAGTACCTTTCAGTAAAATTGAAATGTATACTTCTTCTTTGCTAAAGCACTGTGTGCACTGAGAAATCAACTTTTTTGTCTATAATGCCTGAGTGATATAAAAGGTGCAATACATCTCAGGATGATGTGAGGAGTTATATTAAGATGTTTCCATAAGGTTTGCATTGAATACTTTAGAGTAAAATTGAAGTATATGCTTTTAGTTCCAAAGCACTGCTTTCACTGAGAAATCAACTTTTTTGTCTTGAATACCTGAGTGATATAAGAAATGTTAAACATTCCAGGATTATGTGGGGAGTTATATTCACATGTTTGCATAAGGTTTGCAGTCAGTACCTTTGAGTAAAATTGAAATGTATACTTCATTCAGTTCTAAAGCACTGTATGGTTTGAGAAATCAACTTTTTTGTCTTGAATACCTGAGTGATATAACTGGTGTCAAACTTCTCAGGATCATGTGGGGAATGATATTATGATGTTTCCATAACGTTTGCATTCAGTACTTTAGAGTAAAATTAAAGTATATACTTTTAGTGCAAACAACTGCATTCACTGAGAAAATAACTTTTTTGTTTTGAATACCTGAGTGACAGAACAGGTGCCAAACATCTCAGGATCTTGTGGGGAGATATATTCAGATGTTTCCAGAACGTTTGCAGTCAGTACCTTTGAGTAAAATTGAAATCTATACTTCTTTCATTGCTAAAGCACTGTGTTCACTGAGAAATCAACTTTTTTGTCTATAATGCCTGTGATATAACAGGTGTCAAACATCTCAGGATCATGTGGGGAGTTATAGTAAATTGTTTCCATAAGGTTTGCATTCAGTACTTTACAGTAAAATGGAAGTATATACTTGTAGTGCCAAAACACTGCTTTCACTTAGATATCAACTTTTTTGCCTTGAATACCTGAGTGATATAGTAGGTTTCAAACATCTCAAGATCATGTGGGGAGTTATATTCAGTTGTTTGCATAAGGTTTCCAGTCGGTACCTTTGAGTAAAATTGAGATGTGTACTTCTTTCAATGCTAAAGGACTGTATGCTTTGAGAAATCAACTTTTTTGTCTTGAATACCTGAGTGATGTAACAGGTGCCAAACATCTCAGGATCATGTGGGGAGTCCTATTAAGAAGTTTCCATAGTGTTTGCAGTAAGTACCTTTGAGTAAAATTCAAATGTATACTTCATTCAATGCTAAACGACTGTATGCTTTGAGAAATCAACTTTTTTGTCTTGAATACCTGAGTGATATAACTGGTGTCAAACTACTCAGGATCATGTGGGGAATGATATTATGATGTTTCCATAACGTTTGCATGCAGTACTTTAGAGTAAAATTGAAGTATATACTTTTAGTGCAAAGCCTGCATTCACTGAGAAAATAACTTTTTTGTTTTGAATACCTGAGTGACATAACAGGTGCCAAACATCTCAGGATCATGTGGAGAGTTCTATTAAGATGTTTTCATAGTGTTTGCAGTCAGTACCTTTGAGTGAAATTAAAATGTATACTTCATTCGATGCTAAAGCACTGGATGCACTGAGAAATCAACTTTTTTGTCCTGTATACCTGAGTGATATAAGACGTGTCAAACATCCCAACATCATGTGGGGAAATGTATTCAGATGCTTCCATAAGGTTTGCAGTCAGTACCTTTGAGTAAAATTGAAATGTATACTTCTTTCATTGCTAAAGCACTGTGTGCACTAAGAAATCAACTTTTTTGTCTATAATGCCCGAGTGATATAAAAGCTGCCATACATCTCAGGATGATGTGAGGTGTTATATTAAGATGTTTCCATAAGGTTTGCATTGAATACTTTAGAGTAAAATTGAACATCTACTTTTAGTTCCAAAGCACTGCTTTCACTGAGCAATCAACTTTTTTGTCTTGAACACCTGAGTGATATAACAGGTTTCAAACATCCCAATATCATGTGGGGAGTTATAGTAAATTGTTTCCATAAGGTTTGCATGCAGTACTTTGGAGTAAAATGGAAGTATATACTTTTAGTGCCAAAGCACTGCATTCACTTAGATATCAACTTTTTTGCCTTGAATACCTGAGTGATATAGTAGGTTTCAAACACCCCAAGATCATGTGGGGAGTTATATTCAGTTGTTTGCATAAGGTTTCCAGTCAGTACCTTTGAGTAAAATTGAGATGTGTACTTCTTTCAATGCTAAAGGACTGTATGCTTTGAGAAATCAACGTTTTTGTCTTGAATACCTGAGTGATGTAACAGGTGCCAAACATCTCAGGATCATGTGGGGAGTCCTATTAAGAAGTTTCCATAGTGTTTGCAGTAAGTACCTTTGAGTAAAATTCAAATGTATACTTCATTCAATGCTAAACGACTGTATGCTTTGAGAAATCAACTTTTTTGTCTTGAATACCTGAGTGATATAACTGGTGTCAAACTTCTCAGGATCATGTGGGGAATGATATTATGATGTTTCCATAAGGTTTGCATGCAGTACTTTAGAGTAAAATTGAAGTATATACTTTTAGTGCAAAGCCTGCATTCACTGAGAAAATAACTTTTTTGTTTTGAATACCTGAGTGACATAACAGGTGCCAAACATCTCAGGATCATGTGGAGAGTTCTATTAAGATGTTTTCATAGTGTTTGCAGTCAGTACCTTTGAGTAAAATTGAAGTATATACTTTTAGTTCCAAAGCACTGCTTGCACTGAGAAATCGACTTTTTTGCCTTGTATACCTGAGTGATATAAGAAATGTCAAACATTCCAGGATTATGTGGGGAGTTATATTCACATGTTTGCATAAGGTTTGCAGTCAGTACCTTTGAGTAAAATTGAAATGTATACTTCATTCAGTTCTA
Source organism: Mobula birostris (assembly GCF_030028105.1). Classification (NCBI taxonomy): domain Eukaryota; kingdom Metazoa; phylum Chordata; class Chondrichthyes; order Myliobatiformes; family Myliobatidae; genus Mobula; species Mobula birostris. The sequence continues at coordinate 27,666 of NW_027274439.1, forward strand.
AAGCACTGTATGGTTTGAGAAATCAACTTTTTTGTTTTGAATACCTGAGTGATATAACAGGTGTCAAACATCCCAAGATCATGTGGGGAGATATATTCAGATGCTTCCATAAGGTTTGCAGTCAGTACCTTTGAGTAAAATTGAAATGTATACTACTTTCATTGCTAAAGCACTGTATGCACTGAGAAATCAACTTTTTTGTCTTGAATGCCTGAGTGATATAACAGGTGTAAAACATCTCAGGATCATGTGGGGAGTTATAGTAAAATGTTTCCATAAGGTTTGCAGTCAGTACCTTTCAGTAAAATTGAAATGTATACTTCATTCAGTTCTAAAGCACTGTATGGTTTGAGAAATCAACTTTTTTGTCTTGAATACCTGAGTGATATAACTGGTGTCAAACTTCTCAGGATCATGTGGGGAATGATATTATGATGTTTCCATAACGTTTGCATTCAGTACTTTAGAGTAAAATTAAAGTATATATTTTTAGTGCAAGCAACTGCATTCACTGAGAAAATAACTTTTTTGTTTTGAATACCTGAGTGACAGAACAGGTGCCAAACATCTCAGTATCATGTGGGGAGTTCAATTAAGATGTTTTCATAGTGTTTTCAGTCAGTACCTTTGAGTAAAATTGAAGTATATACTTTTAGTTCCAAAGCACTGCTTGCACTGAGAAATCAACTTTTTTGCTTTGAATACCTGAGTGATATAACAGGTGTCAAACATCCCAATATCATGTGGGGAGTTATAGTAAATTGTTTCCATAAGGTTTGCCTTCAGTACTTTAGAGTAAAATGGAAGTATATACTTTTAGTGCCAAAGCACTGCATTCACTTAGATATCAACTTTTTTGCCTTGAATACCTGAGTGATATAGTAGGTTTCAAACATCCCAAGATCATGTGGGGAGTTATATTCAGTTGTTTGCATAAGGTTTCCAGTCAGTACCTTTGAGTAAAATTGAGATGTGTACTTCTTTCAATGCTAAAGCACTGTATGCTTTGAGAAATCAACTTTTTTGTCTTGAATACCTGAGTGATGTAACAGGTGCCAAACATCTCAGGATCATGTGGGGAGTCCTATTGAGAAGTTTCCATAGTGTTTGCAGTAAGTACCTTTGAGTAAAATTCAAATGTATACTTCATTCAATGCTAAACGACTGTATGCTTTGAGAAATCAACTTTTTTGTCTTGAATACCTGAGTGATATAACTGGTGTCAAACTTCTCAGGATCATGTGGGGAATGATATTATGATGTTTCCATAAGGTTTGCATGCAGTACTTTAGAGTAAAATTGAAGTATATTCTTTTAGTGCAAAGCCTGCATTCACTGAGAAAATAACTTTTTTGTTTTGAATACCTGAGTGACATAACAGGTGCCAAACATCTCAGGATCATGTGGGGAGTTCAATTAAGATGTTTTCATAGTGTTTGCAGTCAGTACCTTTGAGTAAAATTAAAATGTATACTTCATTCAATGCTAAGGCACTGTGTTCACTGAGAAATCAACTTTTTTGTCTATAATGCCTGAGTGATATAACAGGTGTCAAACATCTCAGGATCATGTGGGGAGTTATAGTAAATTGTTTCCATAAGGTTTGCATTCAATACTTTAGAGTAAAATGGTAGTATATACTTTTAGTGCCAAAGCACTGCATTCACTTAGATATCAACTTTTTTGCCTTGAATACCTGAGTGATATAGTAGGTTTCAAACATCCCAAGATCATGTGGGGAGTTATATTCAGTTGTTTTCATAAGGTTTCCAGTCAGTACCTTTGAGTAAAATTGAGATGTGTACTTCTTTCAATGCTAAAGGATTGTATGCTTTGAGAAATCAACTTTTTTGTCTATAATGCCGGAGTGATATAAAAGGTGCCATACATCTCAGGAAGATGTGAGGAGTTATATTAAGATGTTTCCATAAGGTTTGCATTCAATACTTTAGAGTAAAATTGAAGTATATGCTTTTAGTTCCAAAGCACTGCTTTCACTGAGAAATCAACTTTTTTGTCTTGAATACCTGAGTGATATAAGAAATGTCAAACATTCCAGGATTATGTGGGGAGTTATATGCACATGTTTGCATTAGGTTTTCAGTCAGTACCTTTGAGTAAAATTGAAGTATATACTTTTAGTTCCAAAGCACTGCTTGCACTGAGAAATCGACTTTTTTGTCTTGTATACCTGAGTGATATAAGAAATGTCAAACATTCCAGGATTATGTGGGGAGTTATATTCACATGTTTGCATAAGGTTTGCAGTCAGTACCTTTGAGTAAAATTGAAATGTATACTTCATTCAGTTCTAAAGCACTGTATGGTTTGAGAAATCAACTTTTTTGTTTTGAATACCTGAGTGATATAACAGGTGTCAAACATCCCAAGATCATGTGGGGAGATATATTCAGATGCTTCCATAAGGTTTGCAGTCAGTACCTTTGAGTAAAATTGAAATGTATACTACTTTCATTGCTAAAGCACTGTGTGCACTGAGAAATCAACTTTTTTGTCTTGAATGCCTGAGTGATATAACAGGTGTAAAACATCTCAGGATCATGTGGGGAGTTATAGTAAAATGTTTCCATAAGGTTTGCAGTCAGTACCTTTCAGTAAAATTGAAATGTATACTTCTTCTTTGCTAAAGCACTGTGTGCACTGAGAAATCAACTTTTTTGTCTATAATGCCTGAGTGATATAAAAGGTGCAATACATCTCAGGATGATGTGAGGAGTTATATTAAGATGTTTCCATAAGGTTTGCATTGAATACTTTAGAGTAAAATTGAAGTATATGCTTTTAGTTCCAAAGCACTGCTTTCACTGAGAAATCAACTTTTTTGTCTTGAATACCTGAGTGATATAAGAAATGTTAAACATTCCAGGATTATGTGGGGAGTTATATGCACATTTTTGCATTAGGTTTTCAGTCAGTGCCTTTGAGTAAAATTGAAGTATATACTTTTAGTTCCAAAGCACTGCTTGCACTGAGAAATCAACTTTTTTGTCTTGTATACCTGAGTGATATAAGAAATGTCAAACATTCCAGGATTATGTGGGGAGTTATATTCACATGTTTGCATAAGGTTTGCAGTCAGTAGCTTTGAGTAAAATTGAAATGTATACTTCATTCAGTTCTAAAGCACTGTATGGTTTGAGAAATCAACTTTTTTGTCTTGAATACCTGAGTGATATAACTGGTGTCAAACTTCTCAGGATCATGTGGGGAATGATATTATGATGTTTCCATAACGTTTGCATTCAGTACTTTAGAGTAAAATAAAAGTATATACTTTTAGTGCAAACAACTGCATTCACTGAGAAAATAACTTTTTTGTTTAGAATACCTGAGTGACAGAACAGGTGCCAAACATCTCAGGATCTTGTGGGGAGATATATTCAGATGTTTCCAGAACGTTTGCAGTCAGTACCTTTGAGTAAAATTGAGATGTGTACTTCTTTCAATGCTAAAGCACTGTATGCTTTGAGAAATCAACTTTTTTGTTTTGAATACCTGAGTGATATAACAGGTGTCAAACATCCCAAGATCATGTGGGGAGATATATTCAGATGCTTCCATAAGGTTTGCAGTCAGTACCTTTGAGTAAAATTGAAATGTATACTACTTTCATTGCTAAAGCACTGTGTGCACTGAGAAATCAACTTTTTTGTCTTGAATGCCTGAGTGATATAACAGGTGTAAAACATCTCAGGATCATGTGGGGAGTTATAGTAAAATGTTTCCATAAGGTTTGCAGTCAGTACCTTTCAGTAAAATTGAAATGTATACTTCTTCTTTGCTAAAGCACTGTGTGCACTGAGAAATCAACTTTTTTGTCTATAATGCCTGAGTGATATAAAAGGTGCAATACATCTCAGGATGATGTGAGGAGTTATATTAAGATGTTTCCATAAGGTTTGCATTGAATACTTTAGAGTAAAATTGAAGTATATGCTTTTAGTTCCAAAGCTCTGCTTTCACTGAGAAATCAACTTTTTTGTCTTGAATACCTGAGTGATATAAGAAATGTTAAACATTCCAGGATTATGTGGGGAGTTATATTCACATGTTTGCATAAGGTTTGCAGTCAGTACCTTTGAGTAAAATTGAAGTATATACTTTTAGTTCCAAAGCACTGCTTGCACTGAGAAATCAACTTTTTTGTCTTGTATACCTGAGTGATATAAGAAATGTCAAACATTCCAGGATTATGTGGGGAGTTATATTCACATGTTTGCATAAGGTTTGCAGTCAGTAGCTTTGAGTAAAATTGAAATGTATACTTCATTCAGTTCTAAAGCACTGTATGGTTTGAGAAATCAACTTTTTTGTCTTGAATACCTGAGTGATATAACTGGTGTCAAACTTCTCAGGATCATGTGGGGAATGATATTATGATGTTTCCATAACGTTTGCATTCAGTACTTTAGAGTAAAATTAAAGTATATACTTTTAGTGCAAACAACTGCATTCACTGAGAAAATAACTTTTTTGTTTTGAATACCTGAGTGACAGAACAGGTGTCAAACATCTCAGGATCTTGTGGGGAGATATATTCAGATGTTTCCAGAACGTTTGCAGTCAGTACCTTTGAGTAAAATTGAGATGTGTACTTCTTTCAATGCTAAAGCACTGTATGCTTTGAGAAATCAACTTTTTTGTTTTGAATACCTGAGTGATATAACAGGTGTCAAACATCCCAAGATCATGTGGGGAGATATATTCAGATGCTTCCATAAGGTTTGCAGTCAGTACCTTTGAGTAAAATTGAAATCTATACTTCTTTCATTGCTAAAGCACTGTGTTCACTGAGAAATCAACTTTTTTGTCTATAATGCCTGTGATATAACAGGTGTCAAACATCTCAGGATCATGTGGGGAGTTATAGTAAATTGTTTCCATAAGGTTTGCATTCAGTACTTTACAGTAAAATGGAAGTATATACTTGTAGTGCCAAAACACTGCTTTCACTTAGATATCAACTTTTTTGCCTTGAATACCTGAGTGATATAGTAGGTTTCAAACATCTCAAGATCATGTGGGGAGTTATATTCAGTTGTTTGCATAAGGTTTCCAGTCGGTACCTTTGAGTAAAATTGAGATGTGTACTTCTTTCAATGCTAAAGGACTGTATGCTTTGAGAAATCAACTTTTTTGTCTTGAATACCTGAGTGATGTAACAGGTGCCAAACATCTCAGGATCATGTGGGGAGTCCTATTAAGAAGTTTCCATAGTGTTTGCAGTAAGTACCTTTGAGTAAAATTCAAATGTATACTTCATTCAATGCTAAACGACTGTATGCTTTGAGAAATCAACTTTTTTGTCTTGAATACCTGAGTGATATAACTGGTGTCAAACTTCTCAGGATCATGTGGGGAATGATATTATGATGTTTCCATAACGTTTGCATTCAGTACTTTAGAGTAAAATTAAAGTATATACTTTTAGTGCAAACAACTGCATTCACTGAGAAAATAACTTTTTTGTTTTGAATACCTGAGTGACAGAACAGGTGCCAAACATCTCAGGATCTTGTGGGGAGATATATTCAGATGTTTCCAGAACGTTTGCAGTCAGTACCTTTGAGTAAAATTGAAATCTATACTTCTTTCATTGCTAAAGCACTGTGTTCACTGAGAAATCAACTTTTTTGTCTATAATGCCTGTGATATAACAGGTGTCAAACATCTCAGGATCATGTGGGGAGTTATAGTAAATTGTTTCCATAAGGTTTGCATTCAGTACTTTACAGTAAAATGGAAGTATATACTTGTAGTGCCAAAACACTGCTTTCACTTAGATATCAACTTTTTTGCCTTGAATACCTGAGTGATATAGTAGGTTTCAAACATCTCAAGATCATGTGGGGAGTTATATTCAGTTGTTTGCATAAGGTTTCCAGTCGGTACCTTTGAGTAAAATTGAGATGTGTACTTCTTTCAATGCTAAAGGACTGTATGCTTTGAGAAATCAACTTTTTTGTCTTGAATACCTGAGTGATGTAACAGGTGCCAAACATCTCAGGATCATGTGGGGAGTCCTATTAAGAAGTTTCCATAGTGTTTGCAGTAAGTACCTTTGAGTAAAATTCAAATGTATACTTCATTCAATGCTAAACGACTGTATGCTTTGAGAAATCAACTTTTTTGTCTTGAATACCTGAGTGATATAACTGGTGTCAAACTACTCAGGATCATGTGGGGAATGATATTATGATGTTTCCATAACGTTTGCATGCAGTACTTTAGAGTAAAATTGAAGTATATACTTTTAGTGCAAAGCCTGCATTCACTGAGAAAATAACTTTTTTGTTTTGAATACCTGAGTGACATAACAGGTGCCAAACATCTCAGGATCATGTGGAGAGTTCTATTAAGATGTTTTCATAGTGTTTGCAGTCAGTACCTTTGAGTGAAATTAAAATGTATACTTCATTCGATGCTAAAGCACTGGATGCACTGAGAAATCAACTTTTTTGTCCTGTATACCTGAGTGATATAAGACGTGTCAAACATCCCAACATCATGTGGGGAAATGTATTCAGATGCTTCCATAAGGTTTGCAGTCAGTACCTTTGAGTAAAATTGAAATGTATACTTCTTTCATTGCTAAAGCACTGTGTGCACTAAGAAATCAACTTTTTTGTCTATAATGCCCGAGTGATATAAAAGCTGCCATACATCTCAGGATGATGTGAGGTGTTATATTAAGATGTTTCCATAAGGTTTGCATTGAATACTTTAGAGTAAAATTGAACATCTACTTTTAGTTCCAAAGCACTGCTTTCACTGAGCAATCAACTTTTTTGTCTTGAACACCTGAGTGATATAACAGGTTTCAAACATCCCAATATCATGTGGGGAGTTATAGTAAATTGTTTCCATAAGGTTTGCATGCAGTACTTTAGAGTAAAATGGAAGTATATACTTTTAGTGCCAAAGCACTGCATTCACTTAGATATCAACTTTTTTGCCTTGAATACCTGAGTGATATAGTAGGTTTCAAACACCCCAAGATCATGTGGGGAGTTATATTCAGTTGTTTGCATAAGGTTTCCAGTCAGTACCTTTGAGTAAAATTGAGATGTGTACTTCTTTCAATGCTAAAGGACTGTATGCTTTGAGAAATCAACGTTTTTGTCTTGAATACCTGAGTGATGTAACAGGTGCCAAACATCTCAGGATCATGTGGGGAGTCCTATTAAGAAGTTTCCATAGTGTTTGCAGTAAGTACCTTTGAGTAAAATTCAAATGTATACTTCATTCAATGCTAAACGACTGTATGCTTTGAGAAATCAACTTTTTTGTCTTAAATACCTGAGTGATATAACTGGTGTCAAACTTCTCAGGATCATGTGGGGAATGATATTATGATGTTTCCATAAGGTTTGCATGCAGTACTTTAGAGTAAAATTGAAGTATATTCTTTTAGTGCAAAGCCTGCATTCACTGAGAAAATAACTTTTTTGTTTTGAATACCTGAGTGACATAACAGGTGCCAAACATCTCAGGATCATGTGGGGAGTTCAATTAAGATGTTTTCATAGTGTTTGCAGTCAGTACCTTTGAGTAAAATTAAAATGTATACTTCATTCAATGCTAAAGCACTGTGTGCACTGAGAAATCAACTTTTTTGTCTATAATGCCTGAGTGATATAACAGGTGTCAAACATCTCAGGATCATGTGGGGAGTTATAGTAAATTGTTTCCAGAACGTTTGCAGTCAGTACCTTTGAGTAAAATTGAGATGTGTACTTCTTTCAATGCTAAAGCACTGTATGCTTTGAGAAATCAACTTTTTTGTTTTGAATACCTGAGTGATATAACAGGTGTCAAACATCCCAAGATCATGTGGGGAGATATATTCAGATGCTTCCATAAGGTTTGCAGTCAGTACCTTTGAGTAAAATTGAAATGTATACTACTTTCATTGCTAAAGCACTGTGTGCACTGAGAAATCAACTTTTTTGTCTTGAATGCCTGAGTGATATAACAGGTGTAAAACATCTCAGGATCATGTGGGGAGTTATAGTAAAATGTTTCCATAAGGTTTGCAGTCAGTACCTTTCAGTAAAATTGAAATGTATACTTCTTCTTTGCTAAAGCACTGTGTGCACTGAGAAATCAACTTTTTTGTCTATAATGCCTGAGTGATATAAAAGGTGCAATACATCTCAGGATGATGTGAGGAGTTATATTAAGATGTTTCCATAAGGTTTGCATTGAATACTTTAGAGTAAAATTGAAGTATATGCTTTTAGTTCCAAAGCTCTGCTTTCACTGAGAAATCAACTTTTTTGTCTTGAATACCTGAGTGATATAAGAAATGTTAAACATTCCAGGATTATGTGGGGAGTTATATTCACATGTTTGCATAAGGTTTGCAGTCAGTACCTTTGAGTAAAATTGAAGTATATACTTTTAGTTCCAAAGCACTGCTTGCACTGAGAAATCAACTTTTTTGTCTTGTATACCTGAGTGATATAAGAAATGTCAAACATTCCAGGATTATGTGGGGAGTTATATTCACATGTTTGCATAAGGTTTGCAGTCAGTAGCTTTGAGTAAAATTGAAATGTATACTTCATTCAGTTCTAAAGCACTGTATGGTTTGAGAAATCAACTTTTTTGTCTTGAATACCTGAGTGATATAACTGGTGTCAAACTTCTCAGGATCATGTGGGGAATGATATTATGATGTTTCCATAACGTTTGCATTCAGTACTTTAGAGTAAAATTAAAGTATATACTTTTAGTGCAAACAACTGCATTCACTGAGAAAATAACTTTTTTGTTTTGAATACCTGAGTGACAGAACAGGTGTCAAACATCTCAGGATCTTGTGGGGAGATATATTCAGATGTTTCCAGAACGTTTGCAGTCAGTACCTTTGAGTAAAATTGAGATGTGTACTTCTTTCAATGCTAAAGCACTGTATGCTTTGAGAAATCAACTTTTTTGTTTTGAATACCTGAGCGATATAACAGGTGTCAAACATCCCAAGATCATGTGGGGAGATATATTCAGATGCTTCCATAAGGTTTGCAGTCAGTACCTTTGAGTAAAATTGAAATGTATACTACTTTCATTGCTAAAGCACTGTGTGCACTGAGAAATCAACTTTTTTGTCTTGAATGCCTGAGTGATATAACAGGTGTAAAACATCTCAGGATCATGTGGGGAGTTATAGTAAAATGTTTCCATAAGGTTTGCAGTCAGTACCTTTCAGTAAAATTGAAATGTATACTTCTTCTTTGCTAAAGCACTGTGTGCACTGAGAAATCAACTTTTTTGTCTATAATGCCTGAGTGATATAAAAGGTGCAATACATCTCAGGATGATGTGAGGAGGTATATTAAAATGTTTCCATAAGGTTTGCATTCAATACTTTAGAGTAAAATTGAAGTATATGCTTTTAGTTCCAAAGCACTGCTTGCACTGAGAAATCAACTTTTTTGTCTTGAATACCTGAGTGATATAAGAAATGTTAAACATTCCAGGATTATGTGGGGAGTTATATTCACATGTTTGCATAAGGTTTGCAGTCAGTACCTTTGAGTAAAATTGAAATGTATACTTCATTCAGTTCTAAAGCACTGTATGGTTTGAGAAATCAACTTTTTTGTCTTGAATACCTGAGTGATATAACTGGTGTCAAACTTCTCAGGATCATGTGGGGAATGATATTATGATGTTTCCATAACGTTTGCATTCAGTACTTTAGAGTAAAATTAAAGTATATACTTTTAGTGCAAACAACTGCATTCACTGAGAAAATAACTTTTTTGTTTTGAATACCTGAGTGACAGAACAGGTGCCAAACATCTCAGGATCTTGTGGGGAGATATATTCAGATGTTTCCAGAACGTTTGCAGTCAGTACCTTTGAGTAAAATTGAAATCTATACTTCTTTCATTGCTAAAGCACTGTGTTCACTGAGAAATCAACTTTTTTGTCTATAATGCCTGTGATATAACAGGTGTCAAACATCTCAGGATCATGTGGGGAGTTATAGTAAATTGTTTCCATAAGGTTTGCATTCAGTACTTTACAGTAAAATGGAAGTATATACTTGTAGTGCCAAAACACTGCTTTCACTTAGATATCAACTTTTTTGCCTTGAATACCTGAGTGATATAGTAGGTTTCAAACATCTCAAGATCATGTGGGGAGTTATATTCAGTTGTTTGCATAAGGTTTCCAGTCGGTACCTTTGAGTAAAATTGAGATGTGTACTTCTTTCAATGCTAAAGGACTGTATGCTTTGAGAAATCAACTTTTTTGTCTTGAATACCTGAGTGATGTAACAGGTGCCAAACATCTCAGGATCATGTGGGGAGTCCTATTAAGAAGTTTCCATAGTGTTTGCAGTAAGTACCTTTGAGTAAAATTCAAATGTATACTTCATTCAATGCTAAACGACTGTATGCTTTGAGAAATCAACTTTTTTGTCTTGAATACCTGAGTGATATAACTGGTGTCAAACTACTCAGGATCATGTGGGGAATGATATTATGATGTTTCCATAACGTTTGCATGCAGTACTTTAGAGTAAAATTGAAGTATATACTTTTAGTGCAAAGCCTGCATTCACTGAGAAAATAACTTTTTTGTTTTGAATACCTGAGTGACATAACAGGTGCCAAACATCTCAGGATCATGTGGAGAGTTCTATTAAGATGTTTTCATAGTGTTTGCAGTCAGTACCTTTGAGTGAAATTAAAATGTATACTTCATTCGATGCTAAAGCACTGGATGCACTGAGAAATCAACTTTTTTGTCCTGTATACCTGAGTGATATAAGACGTGTCAAACATCCCAACATCATGTGGGGAAATGTATTCAGATGCTTCCATAAGGTTTGCAGTCAGTACCTTTGAGTAAAATTGAAATGTATACTTCTTTCATTGCTAAAGCACTGTGTGCACTAAGAAATCAACTTTTTTGTCTATAATGCCCGAGTGATATAAAAGCTGCCATACATCTCAGGATGATGTGAGGTGTTATATTAAGATGTTTCCATAAGGTTTGCATTGAATACTTTAGAGTAAAATTGAACATCTACTTTTAGTTCCAAAGCACTGCTTTCACTGAGCAATCAACTTTTTTGTCTTGAACACCTGAGTGATATAACAGGTTTCAAACATCCCAATATCATGTGGGGAGTTATAGTAAATTGTTTCCATAAGGTTTGCATGCAGTACTTTAGAGTAAAATGGAAGTATATACTTTTAGTGCCAAAGCACTGCATTCACTTAGATATCAACTTTTTTGCCTTGAATACCTGAGTGATATAGTAGGTTTCAAACACCCCAAGATCATGTGGGGAGTTATATTCAGTTGTTTGCATAAGGTTTCCAGTCAGTACCTTTGAGTAAAATTGAGATGTGTACTTCTTTCAATGCTAAAGGACTGTATGCTTTGAGAAATCAACGTTTTTGTCTTGAATACCTGAGTGATGTAACAGGTGCCAAACATCTCAGGATCATGTGGGGAGTCCTATTAAGAAGTTTCCATAGTGTTTGCAGTAAGTACCTTTGAGTAAAATTCAAATGTATACTTCATTCAATGCTAAACGACTGTATGCTTTGAGAAATCAACTTTTTTGTCTTAAATACCTGAGTGATATAACTGGTGTCAAACTTCTCAGGATCATGTGGGGAATGATATTATGATGTTTCCATAAGGTTTGCATGCAGTACTTTAGAGTAAAATTGAAGTATATTCTTTTAGTGCAAAGCCTGCATTCACTGAGAAAATAACTTTTTTGTTTTGAATACCTGAGTGACATAACAGGTGCCAAACATCTCAGGATCATGTGGGGAGTTCAATTAAGATGTTTTCATAGTGTTTGCAGTCAGTACCTTTGAGTAAAATTAAAATGTATACTTCATTCAATGCTAAAGCACTGTGTGCACTGAGAAATCAACTTTTTTGTCTATAATGCCTGAGTGATATAACAGGTGTCAAACATCTCAGGATCATGTGGGGAGTTATAGTAAATTGTTTCCATAAGGTTTGCATTCAGTACTTTAGAGTAAAATGGAAGTATATACTTTTAGTGCCAAGCACTGCATTCACTTAGATATCAACTTTTTTGCCTTGAATACCTGAGTGATATAGTAGGTTTCAAACATCCCAAGATCATGTGGGGAGTTATATTCAGTTGTTTGCATAAGGTTTCCAGTCAGTACCTTTGAGTAAAATTGAGATGTGTACTTCTTTCAATGCTAAAGGATTGTATGCTTTGAGAAATCAACTTTTTTGTCTATAATGCCGGAGTGATATAAAAGGTGCCATACATCTCAGGAAGATGTGAGGAGTTATATTAAGATGTTTCCATAAGGTTTGCATTCAATACTTTAGAGTAAAATTGAAGTATATGCTTTTAGTTCCAAAGCACTGCTTTCACTGAGAAATCAACTTTTTTGTCTTGAATACCTGAGTGATATAAGAAATGTTAAACATTCCAGGATTATGTAGGGAGTTATATTCACATGTTTGCATAAGGTTTGCAGTCAGTACCTTTGAGTAAAATTGAAATGTATACTTCATTCAGTTCTAAAGCACTGTATGGTTTGAGAAATCAACTTTTTTTTCTTGAATACCTGAGTGATATAACTGGTGTCAAACTTCTCAGGATCATGTGGGGAATGATATTATGATGTTTCCATAACGTTTGCATTCAGTACTTTAGAGTAAAATTAAAGTATATACTTTTAGTGCAAACAACTGCATTCACTGAGAAAATAACTTTTTTGTTTTGAATACCTGAGTGACAGAACAGGTGCCAAACATCTCAGGATCTTGTGGGGAGATATATTCAGATGTTTCCAGAACGTTTGCAGTCAGTACCTTTGAGTAAAATTGAAATCTATACTTCTTTCATTGCTAAAGCACTGTGTTCACTGAGAAATCAACTTTTTTGTCTATAATGCCTGTGATATAACAGGTGTCAAACATCTCAGGATCATGTGGGGAGTTATAGTAAATTGTTTCCATAAGGTTTGCATTCAGTACTTTACAGTAAAATGGAAGTATATACTTGTAGTGCCAAAACACTGCTTTCACTTCGAAATCAACTTTTTTGCCTTGAATACCTGAGTGATATAGTAGGTTTCAAACATCTCAAGATCATGTGGGGAGTTATATTCAGTTGTTTGCATAAGGTTTCCAGTCGGTACCTTTGAGTAAAATTGAGATGTGTACTTCTTTCAATGCTAAAGGACTGTATGCTTTGAGAAATCAACTTTTTTGTCTTGAATACCTGAGTGATGTAACAGGTGCCAAACATCTCAGGATCATGTGGGGAGTCCTATTAAGAAGTTTCCATAGTGTTTGCAGTAAGTACCTTTGAGTAAAATTCAAATGTATACTTCATTCAATGCTAAACGACTGTATGCTTTGAGAAATCAACTTTTTTGTCTTGAATACCTGAGTGATATAACTGGTGTCAAACTACTCAGGATCATGTGGGGAATGATATTATGATGTTTCCATAACGTTTGCATGCAGTACTTTACAGTAAAATTGAAGTATATACTTTTAGTGCAAAGCCTGCATTCACTGAGAAAATAACTTCTTTGTTTTGAATACCTGAGTGACATAACAGGTGCCAAACATCTCAGGATCATGTGGAGAGTTCTATTAAGATGTTTTCATAGTGTTTGCAGTCAGTACCTTTGAGTGAAATTAAAATGTATACTTCATTCGATGCTAAAGCACTGGATGCACTGAGAAATCAACTTTTTTGTCCTGTATACCTGAGTGATATAAGACGTGTCAAACATCCCAACATCATGTGGGGAAATGTATTCAGATGCTTCCATAAGGTTTGCAGTCAGTACCTTTGAGTAAAATTGAAATGTATACTTCTTTCATTGCTAAAGCACTGTGTGCACTAAGAAATCAACTTTTTTGTCTATAATGCCCGAGTGATATAAAAGCTGCCATACATCTCAGGATGATGTGAGGTGTTATATTAAGATGTTTCCATAAGGTTTGCATTGAATACTTTAGAGTAAAATTGAACATCTACTTTTAGTTCCAAAGCACTGCTTTCACTGAGCAATCAACTTTTTTGTCTTGAACACCTGAGTGATATAACAGGTTTCAAACATCCCAATATCATGTGGGGAGTTATAGTAAATTGTTTCCATAAGGTTTGCATGCAGTACTTTAGAGTAAAATTGAAGTATATTCTTTTAGTGCAAAGCCTGCATTCACTGAGAAAATAACTTTTTTGTTTTGAATACCTGAGTGACATAACAGGTGCCAAACATCTCAGGATCATGTGGGGAGTTCAATTAAGATGTTTTCATAGTGTTTGCAGTCAGTACCTTTGAGTAAAATTAAAATGTATACTTCATTCAATGCTAAAGCACTGTGTGCACTGAGAAATCAACTTTTTTGTCTATAATGCCTGAGTGATATAACAGGTGTCAAACATCTCAGGATCATGTGGGGAGTTATAGTAAATTGTTTCCATAAGGTTTGCATTCAATACTTTAGAGTAAAATGGAAGTATATACTTTTAGTGCCAAAGCACTGCATTCACTTAGATATCAACTTTTTTGCCTTGAATACCTGAGTGATATAGTAGGTTTCAAACATCCCAAGATCATGTGGGGAGTTATATTCAGTTGTTTGCATAAGGTTTCCAGTCAGTACCTTTGAGTAAAATTGAGATGTGTACTTCTTTCAATGCTAAAGGATTGTATGCTTTGAGAAATCAACTTTTTTGTCTATAATGCCGGAGTGATATAAAAGGTGCCATACATCTCAGGAAGATGTGAGGAGTTATATTAAGATGTTTCCATAAGGTTTGCATTCAATACTTTAGAGTAAAATTGAAGTATATGCTTTTAGTTCCAAAGCACTGCTTTCACTGAGAAATCAACTTTTTTGTCTTGAATACCTGAGTGATATAAGAAATATCAAACATTCCAGGATTATGTGGGGAGTTATATGCACATGTTTGCATTAGGTTTTCAGTCAGTACCTTTGAGTAAAATTGAAGTATATACTTTTAGTTCCAAAGCACTGCTTGCACTGAGAAATCGACTTTTTTGTCTTGTATACCTGAGTGATATAAGAAATGTCAAACATTCCAGGATTATGTGGGGAGTTATATTCACATGTTTGCATAAGGTTTGCAGTCAGTACCTTTGAGTAAAATTGAAATGTATACTTCATTCAGTTCTAAAGCACTGTATGGTTTGAGAAATCAACTTTTTTGTTTTGAATACCTGAGTGATATAACAGGTGTCAAACATCCCAAGATCATGTGGGGAGATATATTCAGATGCTTCCATAAGGTTTGCAGTCAGTACCTTTGAGTAAAATTGAAATGTATACTACTTTCATTGCTAAAGCACTGTGTGCACTGAGAAATCAACTTTTTTGTCTTGAATGCCTGAGTGATATAACAGGTGTAAAACATCTCAGGATCATGTGGGGAGTTATAGTAAAATGTTTCCATAAGGTTTGCAGTCAGTACCTTTCAGTAAAATTGAAATGTATACTTCTTCTTTGCTAAAGCACTGTGTGCACTGAGAAATCAACTTTTTTGTCTATAATGCCTGAGTGATATAAAAGGTGCAATACATCTCAGGATGATGTGAGGAGTTATATTAAGATGTTTCCATAAGGTTTGCATTGAATACTTTAGAGTAAAATTGAAGTATATGCTTTTAGTTCCAAAGCACTGCTTTCACTGAGAAATCAACTTTTTTGTCTTGAATACCTGAGTGATATAAGAAATGCTAAACATTCCAGGATTATGTGGGGAGTTATATGCACATTTTTGGATTAGGTTTTCAGTCAGTGCCTTTGAGTAAAATTGAAGTATATACTTTTAGTTCCAAAGCACTGCTTGCACTGAGAAATCAACTTTTTTGTCTTGTATACCTGAGTGATATAAGAAATGTCAAACATTCCAGGATTATGTGGGGAGTTATATTCACATGTTTGCATAAGGTTTGCAGTCAGTACCTTTGAGTAAAATTGAAATGTATACTTCATTCAGTTCTAAAGCACTGTATGGTTTGAGAAATCAACTTTTTTGTCTTGAATACCTGAGTGATATAACTGGTGTCAAACTTCTCAGGATCATGTGGGGAATGATATTATGATGTTTCCATAACGTTTGCATTCAGTACTTTAGAGT
This sequence comes from Mobula birostris, assembly GCF_030028105.1. Classification (NCBI taxonomy): domain Eukaryota; kingdom Metazoa; phylum Chordata; class Chondrichthyes; order Myliobatiformes; family Myliobatidae; genus Mobula; species Mobula birostris. The sequence goes on from NW_027274439.1 coordinate 43,837, forward strand.
AAAATTAAAGTATATACTTTTAGTGCAAACAACTGCATTCACTGAGAAAATAACTTTTTTGTTTTGAATACCTGAGTGACAGAACAGGTGCCAAACATCTCAGGATCTTGTGGGGAGATATATTCAGATGTTTCCAGAACGTTTGCAGTCAGTACCTTTGAGTAAAATTGAAATCTATACTTCTTTCATTGCTAAAGCACTGTGTTCACTGAGAAATCAACTTTTTTGTCTATAATGCCTGTGATATAACAGGTGTCAAACATCTCAGGATCATGTGGGGAGTTATAGTAAATTGTTTCCATAAGGTTTGCATTCAGTACTTTACAGTAAAATGGAAGTATATACTTGTAGTGCCAAAACACTGCTTTCACTTAGATATCAACTTTTTTGCCTTGAATACCTGAGTGATATAGTAGGTTTCAAACATCTCAAGATCATGTGGGGAGTTATATTCAGTTGTTTGCATAAGGTTTCCAGTCGGTACCTTTGAGTAAAATTGAGATGTGTACTTCTTTCAATGCTAAAGGACTGTATGCTTTGAGAAATCAACTTTTTTGTCTTGAATACCTGAGTGATGTAACAGGTGCCAAACATCTCAGGATCATGTGGGGAGTCCTATTAAGAAGTTTCCATAGTGTTTGCAGTAAGTACCTTTGAGTAAAATTCAAATGTATACTTCATTCAATGCTAAACGACTGTATGCTTTGAGAAATCAACTTTTTTGTCTTGAATACCTGAGTGATATAACTGGTGTCAAACTACTCAGGATCATGTGGGGAATGATATTATGATGTTTCCATAACGTTTGCATGCAGTACTTTAGAGTAAAATTGAAGTATATACTTTTAGTGCAAAGCCTGCATTCACTGAGAAAATAACTTTTTTGTTTTGAATACCTGAGTGACATAACAGGTGCCAAACATCTCAGGATCATGTGGAGAGTTCTATTAAGATGTTTTCATAGTGTTTGCAGTCAGTACCTTTGAGTGAAATTAAAATGTATACTTCATTCGATGCTAAAGCACTGGATGCACTGAGAAATCAACTTTTTTGTCCTGTATACCTGAGTGATATAAGACGTGTCAAACATCCCAACATCATGTGGGGAAATGTATTCAGATGCTTCCATAAGGTTTGCAGTCAGTACCTTTGAGTAAAATTGAAATGTATACTTCTTTCATTGCTAAAGCACTGTGTGCACTAAGAAATCAACTTTTTTGTCTATAATGCCCGAGTGATATAAAAGCTGCCATACATCTCAGGATGATGTGAGGTGTTATATTAAGATGTTTGCATAAGGTTTGCATTGAATACTTTAGAGTAAAATTGAACATCTACTTTTAGTTCCAAAGCACTGCTTTCACTGAGCAATCAACTTTTTTGTCTTGAACACCTGAGTGATATAAGAAATGTTAAACATTCCAGGATTATGTGGGGAGTTATATGCACATTTTTGCATTAGGTTTTCAGTCAGTGCCTTTGAGTAAAATTGAAGTATATACTTTTAGTTCCAAAGCACTGCTTGCACTGAGAAATCAACTTTTTTGTCTTGTATACCTGAGTGATATAAGAAATGTCAAACATTCCAGGATTATGTGGGGAGTTATATTCACATGTTTGCATAAGGTTTGCAGTCAGTACCTTTGAGTAAAATTGAAATGTATACTTCATTCAGTTCTAAAGCACTGTATGGTTTGAGAAATCAACTTTTTTGTCTTGAATGCCTGAGTGATATAACTGGTGTCAAACATCTCAGGATCATGTGGGGAGTCCTATTAAGAAGTTTCCATAGTGTTTGCAGTAAGTACCTTTGAGTAAAATTCAAATGTATACTTCATTCAATGCTAAACGACTGTATGCTTTGAGAAATCAACTTTTTTGTCTTGAATACCTGAGTGATATAACTGGTGTCAAACTTCCCAGGATCATGTGGGGAATGATATTATGATGTTTCCATAAGGTTTGCATGCAGTACTTTAGAGTAAAATTGAAGTATATACTTTTAGTGCAAAGCCTGCATTCACTGAGAAAATAACTTTTTTGTTTTGAATACCTGAGTGACATAACAGGTGCCAAACATCTCAGGATCATGTGGAGAGTTCTATTAAGATGTTTTCATAGTGTTTGCAGTCAGTACCTTTGAGTAAAATTGAAGTATATACTTTTAGTTCCAAAGCACTGCTTGCACTGAGAAATCGACTTTTTTGCCTTGTATACCTGAGTGATATAAGAAATGTCAAACATTCCAGGATTATGTGGGGAGTTATATTCACATGTTTGCATAAGGTTTGCAGTCAGTACCTTTGAGTAAAATTGAAATGTATACTTCATTCAGTTCTAAAGCACTGTATGGTTTGAGAAATCAACTTTTTTGTTTTGAATACCTGAGTGATATAACAGGTGTCAAACATCCCAAGATCATGTGGGGAGATATATTCAGATGCTTCCATAAGGTTTGCAGTCAGTACCTTTGAGTAAAATTGAAATGTATACTACTTTCATTGCTAAAGCACTGTGTGCACTGAGAAATCAACTTTTTTGTCTTGAATGCCTGAGTGATATAACAGCTGTAAAACATCTCAGGATCATGTGGGGAGTTATAGTAAAATGTTTCCATAAGGTTTGCAGTCAGTACCTTTCAGTAAAATTGAAATGTATACTTCTTCTTTGCTAAAGCACTGTGTGCACTGAGAAATCAACTTTTTTGTCTATAATGCCTGAGTGATATAAAAGGTGCAATACATCTCAGGATGATGTGAGGAGTTATATTAAGATGTTTCCATAAGGTTTGCATTCAATACTTTAGAGTAAAATTGAAGTATATGCTTTTAGTTCCAAAGCACTGCTTTCACTGAGAAATCAACTTTTTTGTCTTGAATACCTGAGTGATATAAGAAATGTTAAACATTCCAGGATTATGTGGGGAGTTATATGCACATTTTTGCATTAGGTTTTCAGTCAGTGCCTTTGAGTAAAATTGAAGTATATACTTTTAGTTCCAAAGCACTGCTTGCACTGAGAAATCGACTTTTTTGTCTTGTATACCTGAGTGATATAAGAAATGTCAAACATTCCAGGATTATGTGGGGAGTTATATTCACATGTTTGCATAAGGTTTGCAGTCAGTACCTTTGAGTAAAATTGAAATGTATACTTCATTCAGTTGTAAAGCACTGTATGGTTTGAGAAATCAACTTTTTTGTTTTGAATACCTGAGTGATATAACAGGTGTCAAACATCCCAAGATCATGTGGGGAGATATATTCAGATGCTTCCATAAGGTTTGCAGTCAGTACCTTTGAGTAAAATTGAAATGTATACTACTTTCATTGCTAAAGCACTGTGTGCACTGAGAAATCAACTTTTTTGTCTTGAATGCCTGAGTGATATAACAGGTGTAAAACATCTCAGGATCATGTGGGGAGTTATAGTAAAATGTTTCCATAAGGTTTGCAGTCAGTACCTTTCAGTAAAATTGAAATGTATACTTCTTCTTTGCTAAAGCACTGTGAGCACTGAGAAATCAACTTTTTTGTCTATAATGCCTGAGTGATATAAAAGGTGCAATACATCTCAGGATGATGTGAGGAGTTATATTAAGATGTTTCCATAAGGTTTGCATTCAATACTTTAGAGTAAAATTGAAGTATATGCTTTTAGTTCCAAAGCACTGCTTTCACTGAGAAATCAACTTTTTTGTCTTGAATACCTGAGTGAAATAAGAAATGTTAAACATTCCAGGATTATGTGGGGAGTTATATGCACATTTATGCATTAGGTTTTCAGTCAGTGCCTTTGAGTAAAATTGAAGTATATACTTTTAGTTCCAAAGCACTGCTTGCACTGAGAAATCAACTTTTTTGTCTTGTATACCTGAGTGATATAAGAAATGTCAAACATTCCAGGATTATGTGGGGAGTTATATTCACATGTTTGCATAAGGTTTGCAGTCAGTACCTTTGAGTAAAATTGAAATGTATACTTCATTCAGTTCTAAAGCACTGTATGGTTTGAGAAATCAACTTTTTTGTTTTGAATACCTGAGTGATATAACAGGTGTCAAACATCCCAAGATCATGTGGGGAGATATATTCAGATGCTTCCATAAGGTTTGCAGTCAGTACCTTTGAGTAAAATTGAAATGTATACTACTTTCATTGCTAAAGCACTGTGTGCACTGAGAAATCAACTTTTTTGTCTTGAATGCCTGAGTGATATAACAGGTGTAAAACATCTCAGGATCATGTGGGGAGTTATAGTAAAATGTTTCCATAAGGTTTGCAGTCAGTACCTTTCAGTAAAATTGAAATGTATACTTCTTCTTTGCTAAAGCACTGTGTGCACTGAGAAATCAACTTTTTTATCTATAATGCCTGAGTGATATACAAGGTGCAATACATCTCAGTATGATGTGAGGAGTTATATTAAGATGTTTCCATAAGGTTTGCATTGAATACTTTAGAGTAAAATTGAAGTATATGCTTTTAGTTCCAAAGCACTGCTTTCACTGAGAAATCAACTTTTTTGTCTTGAATACCTGAGTGATATAAGAAATGTTAAACATTCCAGGATTATGTGGGGAGTTATATGCACATTTTTGCATTAGGTTTTCAGTCAGTGCCTTTGAGTAAAATTGAAGTATATACTTTTAGTTCCAAAGCACTGCTTGCACTGAGAAATCGACTTTTTTGTCTTGTATACCTGAGTGATATAAGAAATGTCAAACATTCCAGGATTATGTGGGGAGTTATATTCACATGTTTGCATAAGGTTTGCAGTCAGTACCTTTGAGTAAAATTGAAATGTATACTTCATTCAGTTGTAAAGCACTGTATGGTTTGAGAAATCAACTTTTTTGTTTTGAATACCTGAGTGATATAACAGGTGTCAAACATCCCAAGATCATGTGGGGAGATATATTCAGATGCTTCCATAAGGTTTGCAGTCAGTACCTTTGAGTAAAATTGAAATGTATACTACTTTCATTGCTAAAGCACTGTGTGCACTGAGAAATCAACTTTTTTGTCTTGAATGCCTGAGTGATATAACAGGTGTAAAACATCTCAGGATCATGTGGGGAGTTATAGTAAAATGTTTCCATAAGGTTTGCAGTCAGTACCTTTCAGTAAAATTGAAATGTATACTTCTTCTTTGCTAAAGCACTGTGTGCACTGAGAAATCAACTTTTTTGTCTATAATGCCTGAGTGATATAAAAGGTGCAATACATCTCAGGATGATGTGAGGAGTTATATTAAGATGTTTCCATAAGGTTTGCATTCAATACTTTAGAGTAAAATTGAAGTATATGCTTTTAGTTCCAAAGCACTGCTTTCACTGAGAAATCAACTTTTTTGTCTTGAATACCTGAGTGAAATAAGAAATGTTAAACATTCCAGGATTATGTGGGGAGTTATATGCACATTTTTGCATTAGGTTTACAGTCAGTGCCTTTGAGTAAAATTGAAGTATATACTTTTAGTTCCAAAGCACTGCTTGCACTGAGAAATCAACTTTTTTGTCTTGTATACCTGAGTGATATAAGAAATGTCAAACATTCCAGGATTATGTGGGGAGTTATATTCACATGTTTGCATAAGGTTTGCAGTCAGTACCTTTGAGTAAAATTGAAATGTATACTTCATTCAGTTCTAAAGCACTGTATGGTTTGAGAAATCAACTTTTTTGTCTTGAATACCTGAGTGATATAACTGGTGTCAAACTTCTCAGGATCATGTGGGGAATGATATTATGATGTTTCCATAACGTTTGCATTCAGTACTTTAGAGTAAAATTAAAGTATATACTTTTAGTGCAAACAACTGCATTCACTGAGAAAATAACTTTTTTGTTTTGAATACCTGAGTGACAGAACAGGTGCCAAACATCTCAGGATCTTGTGGGGAGATATATTCAGATGTTTCCAGAACGTTTGCAGTCAGTACCTTTGAGTAAAATTGAAATCTATACTTCTTTCATTGCTAAAGCACTGTGTTCACTGAGAAATCAACTTTTTTGTCTATAATGCCTGTGATATAACAGGTGTCAAACATCTCAGGATCATGTGGGGAGTTATAGTAAATTGTTTCCATAAGGTTTGCATTCAGTACTTTACAGTAAAATGGAAGTATATACTTGTAGTGCCAAAACACTGCTTTCACTTAGATATCAACTTTTTTGCCTTGAATACCTGAGTGATATAGTAGGTTTCAAACATTTCAAGATCATGTGGGGAGTTATATTCAGTTGTGTGCATAAGGTTTCCAGTCGGTACCTTTGAGTAAAATTGAGATGTGTACTTCTTTCAATGCTAAAGGACTGTATGCTTTGAGAAATCAACTTTTTTGTCTTGAATACCTGAGTGATGTAACAGGTGCCAAACATCTCAGGATCATGTGGGGAGTCCTATTAAGAAGTTTCCATAGTGTTTGCAGTAAGTACCTTTGAGTAAAATTCAAATGTATACTTCATTCAATGCTAAACGACTGTATGCTTTGAGAAATCAACTTTTTTGCCTTGAATACCTGAGTGATATAGTAGGTTTCAAACATCTCAAGATCATGTGGGGAGTTATATTCAGTTGTTTGCATAAGGTTTCCAGTCGGTACCTTTGAGTAAAATTGAGATGTGTACTTCTTTCAATGCTAAAGGACTGTATGCTTTGAGAAATCAACTTTTTTGTCTTGAATACCTGAGTGATGTAACAGGTGCCAAACATCTCAGGATCATGTGGGGAGTCCTATTAAGAAGTTTCCATAGTGTTTGCAGTAAGTACCTTTGAGTAAAATTCAAATGTATACTTCATTCAATGCTAAACGACTGTATGCTTTGAGAAATCAACTTTTTTGTCTTGAATACCTGAGTGATATAACTGGTGTCAAACTACTCAGGATCATGTGGGGAATGATATTATGATGTTTCCATAACGTTTGCATGCAGTACTTTAGAGTAAAATTGAAGTATATACTTTTAGTGCAAAGCCTGCATTCACTGAGAAAATAACTTCTTTGTTTTGAATACCTGAGTGACATAACAGGTGCCAAACATCTCAGGATCATGTGGAGAGTTCTATTAAGATGTTTTCATAGTGTTTGCAGTCAGTACCTTTGAGTGAAATTAAAATGTATACTTCATTCGATGCTAAAGCACTGGATGCACTGAGAAATCAACTTTTTTGTCCTGTATACCTGAGTGATATAAGACGTGTCAAACATCCCAACATCATGTGGGGAAATGTATTCAGATGCTTCCATAAGGTTTGCAGTCAGTACCTTTCAGTAAAATTGAAATGTATACTTCTTCTTTGCTAAAGCACTGTGTGCACTGAGAAATCAACTTTTTTGTCTATAATGCCTGAGTGATATAAAAGGTGCAATACATCTCAGGATGATGTGAGGAGTTATATTAAGATGTTTCCATAAGGTTTGCATTGAATACTTTAGAGTAAAATTGAACATCTACTTTTAGTTCCAAAGCACTGCTTTCACTGAGCAATCAACTTTTTTGTCTTGAACACCTGAGTGATATAACAGGTTTCAAACATCCCAATATCATGTAGGGAGTTATAGTAAATTGTTTCCATAAGGTTTGCATGCAGTACTTTAGAGTAAAATGGAAGTATATACTTTTAGTGCCAAAGCACTGCATTCACTTAGATATCAACTTTTTTGCCTTGAATACCTGAGTGATATAGTAGGTTTCAAACACCCCAAGATCATGTGGGGAGTTATATTCAGTTGTTTGCATAAGGTTTCCAGTCAGTACCTTTGAGTAAAATTGAGATGTGTACTTCTTTCAATGCTAAAGGACTGTATGCTTTGAGAAATCAACTTTTTTGTCTTGAATACCTGAGTGATGTAACAGGTGCCAAACATCTCAGGATCATGTGGGGAGTCCTATTAAGAAGTTTCCATAGTGTTTGCAGTAAGTACCTTTGAGTAAAATTCAAATGTATACTTCATTCAATGCTAAACGACTGTATGCTTTGAGAAATCAACTTTTTTGTCTTGAATACCTGAGTGATATAACTGGTGTCAAACTTCTCAGGATCATGTGGGGAATGATATTATGATGTTTCCATAAGGTTTGCATGCAGTACTTTAGAGTAAAATTGAAGTATATACTTTTAGTGCAAAGCCTGCATTCACTGAGAAAATAACTTTTTTGTTTTGAATACCTGAGTGACATAACAGGTTGCAAACATCTCAGGATCATGTGGAGAGTTCTATTAAGATGTTTTCATAGTGTTTGCAGTCAGTACCTTTGAGTAAAATTGAAGTATATACTTTTAGTTCCAAAGCACTGCTTGCACTGAGAAATCGACTTTTTTGCCTTGTATACCTGAGTGATATAAGAAATGTCAAACATTCCAGGATTATGTGGGGAGTTATATTCACATGTTTGCATAAGGTTTGCAGTCAGTACCTTTGAGTAAAATTGAAATGTATACTTCATTCAGTTCTAAAGCACTGTATGGTTTGAGAAATCAACTTTTTTGTTTTGAATACCTGAGTGATATAACAGGTGTCAAACATCCCAAGATCATGTGGGGAGATATATTCAGATGCTTCCATAAGGTTTGCAGTCAGTACCTTTGAGTAAAATTGAAATGTATACTACTTTCATTGCTAAAGCACTGTATGCACTGAGAAATCAACTTTTTTGTCTTGAATGCCTGAGTGATATAACAGGTGTAAAACATCTCAGGATCATGTGGGGAGTTATAGTAAAATGTTTCCATAAGGTTTGCAGTCAGTACCTTTCAGTAAAATTGAAATGTATACTTCATTCAGTTCTAAAGCACTGTATGGTTTGAGAAATCAACTTTTTTGTCTTGAATACCTGAGTGATATAACTGGTGTCAAACTTCTCAGGATCATGTGGGGAATGATATTATGATGTTTCCATAACGTTTGCATTCAGTACTTTAGAGTAAAATTAAAGTATATATTTTTAGTGCAAGCAACTGCATTCACTGAGAAAATAACTTTTTTGTTTTGAATACCTGAGTGACAGAACAGGTGCCAAACATCTCAGTATCATGTGGGGAGTTCAATTAAGATGTTTTCATAGTGTTTTCAGTCAGTACCTTTGAGTAAAATTGAAGTATATACTTTTAGTTCCAAAGCACTGCTTGCACTGAGAAATCAACTTTTTTGCTTTGAATACCTGAGTGATATAACAGGTGTCAAACATCCCAATATCATGTGGGGAGTTATAGTAAATTGTTTCCATAAGGTTTGCATTCAGTACTTTAGAGTAAAATGGAAGTATATACTTTTAGTGCCAAAGCACTGCATTCACTTAGATATCAACTTTTTTGCCTTGAATACCTGAGTGATATAGTAGGTTTCAAACATCCCAAGATCATGTGGGGAGTTATATTCAGTTGTTTGCATAAGGTTTCCAGTCAGTACCTTTGAGTAAAATTGAGATGTGTACTTCTTTCAATGCTAAAGCACTGTATGCTTTGAGAAATCAACTTTTTTGTCTTGAATACCTGAGTGATGTAACAGGTGCCAAACATCTCAGGATCATGTGGGGAGTCCTATTGAGAAGTTTCCATAGTGTTTGCAGTAAGTACCTTTGAGTAAAATTCAAATGTATACTTCATTCAATGCTAAACGACTGTATGCTTTGAGAAATCAACTTTTTTGTCTTGAATACCTGAGTGATATAACTGGTGTCAAACTTCTCAGGATCATGTGGGGAATGATATTATGATGTTTCCATAAGGTTTGCATGCAGTACTTTAGAGTAAAATTGAAGTATATTCTTTTAGTGCAAAGCCTGCATTCACTGAGAAAATAACTTTTTTGTTTTGAATACCTGAGTGACATAACAGGTGCCAAACATCTCAGGATCATGTGGGGAGTTCAATTAAGATGTTTTCATAGTGTTTGCAGTCAGTACCTTTGAGTAAAATTAAAATGTATACTTCATTCAATGCTAAAGCACTGTGTTCACTGAGAAATCAACTTTTTTGTCTATAATGCCTGAGTGATATAACAGGTGTCAAACATCTCAGGATCATGTGGGGAGTTATAGTAAATTGTTTCCATAAGGTTTGCATTCAATACTTTAGAGTAAAATGGTAGTATATACTTTTAGTGCCAAAGCACTGCATTCACTTAGATATCAACTTTTTTGCCTTGAATACCTGAGTGATATAGTAGGTTTCAAACATCCCAAGATCATGTGGGGAGTTATATTCAGTTGTTTGCATAAGGTTTCCAGTCAGTACCTTTGAGTAAAATTGAGATGTGTACTTCTTTCAATGCTAAAGGACTGTATGCTTTGAGAAATCAACTTTTTTGTCTTGAATACCTGAGTGATGTAACAGGTGCCAAACATCTCAGGGTCATGTGGGGAGTCCTATTAAGAAGTTTCCATAGTGTTTGCAGTAAGTACCTTTGAGTAAAATTCAAATGTATACTTCATTCAATGCTAAACGACTGTATGCTTTGAGAAATCAACTTTTTTGTCTTGAATACCTGAGTGATATAACTGGTGTCAAACTTCTCAGGATCATGTGGGGAATGATATTATGATGTTTCCATAAGGTTTGCATGCAGTACTTTAGAGTAAAATTGAAGTATATACTTTTAGTGCAAAGCCTGCATTCACTGAGAAAATAACTTTTTTGTTTTGAATACCTGAGTGACATAACAGGTTGCAAACATCTCAGGATCATGTGGAGAGTTCTATTAAGATGTTTTCATAGTGTTTGCAGTCAGTACCTTTGAGTAAAATTGAAGTATATACTTTTAGTTCCAAAGCACTGCTTGCACTGAGAAATCGACTTTTTTGCCTTGTATACCTGAGTGATATAAGAAATGTCAAACATTCCAGGATTATGTGGGGAGTTATATTCCCATGTTTGCATAAGGTTTGCAGTCAGTACCTTTGAGTAAAATTGAAATGTATACTTCATTCAGTTCTAAAGCACTGTATGGTTTGAGAAATCAACTTTTTTGTTTTGAATACCTGAGTGATATAACAGGTATCAAACATCCCAAGATCATGTGGGGAGATATATTCAGATGCTTCCATAAGGTTTGCAGTCAGTACCTTTGAGTAAAATTGAAATGTATACTACTTTCATTGCTAAAGCACTGTATGCACTGAGAAATCAACTTTTTTGTCTTGAATGCCTGAGTGATATAACAGGTGTAAAACATCTCAGGATCATGTGGGGAGTTATAGTAAAATGTTTCCATAAGGTTTGCAGTCAGTACCTTTCAGTAAAATTGAAATGTATACTTCATTCAGTTCTAAAGCACTGTATGGTTTGAGAAATCAACTTTTTTGTCTTGAATACCTGAGTGATATAACTGGTGTCAAACTTCTCAGGATCATGTGGGGAATGATATTATGATGTTTCCATAACGTTTGCATTCAGTACTTTAGAGTAAAATTAAAGTATATATTTTTAGTGCAAGCAACTGCATTCACTGAGAAAATAACTTTTTTGTTTTGAATACCTGAGTGACAGAACAGGTGCCAAACATCTCAGTATCATGTGGGGAGTTCAATTAAGATGTTTTCATAGTGTTTTCAGTCAATACCTTTGAGTAAAATTGAAGTATATACTTTTAGTTCCAAAGCACTGCTTGCACTGAGAAATCAACTTTTTTGCTTTGAATACCTGAGTGATATAACAGGTGTCAAACATCCCAATATCATGTGGGGAGTTATAGTAAATTGTTTCCATAAGGTTTGCATTCAGTACTTTAGAGTAAAATGGAAGTATATACTTTTAGTGCCAAAGCACTGCATTCACTTAGATATCAACTTTTTTGCCTTGAATACCTGAGTGATATAGTAGGTTTCAAACATCCCAAGATCATGTGGGGAGTTATATTCAGTTGTTTGCATAAGGTTTCCAGTCAGTACCTTTGAGTAAAATTGAGATGTGTACTTCTTTCAATGCTAAAGCACTGTATGCTTTGAGAAATCAACTTTTTTGTCTTGAATACCTGAGTGATGTAACAGGTGCCAAACATCTCAGGATCATGTGGGGAGTCCTATTGAGAAGTTTCCATAGTGTTTGCAGTAAGTACCTTTGAGTAAAATTCAAATGTATACTTCATTCAATGCTAAACGACTGTATGCTTTGAGAAATCAACTTTTTTGTCTTGAATACCTGAGTGATATAACTGGTGTCAAACTTCTCAGGATCATGTGGGGAATGATATTATGATGTTTCCATAAGGTTTGCATGCAGTACTTTAGAGTAAAATTGAAGTATATTCTTTTAGTGCAAAGCCTGCATTCACTGAGAAAATAACTTTTTTGTTTTGAATACCTGAGTGACATAACAGGTGCCAAACATCTCAGGATCATGTGGGGAGTTCAATTAAGATGTTTTCATAGTGTTTGCAGTCAGTACCTTTGAGTAAAATTAAAATGTATACTTCATTCAATGCTAAAGCACTGTGTTCACTGAGAAATCAACTTTTTTGTCTATAATGCCTGAGTGATATAACAGGTGTCAAACATCTCAGGATCATGTGGGGAGTTATAGTAAATTGTTTCCATAAGGTTTGCATTCAATACTTTAGAGTAAAATGGTAGTATATACTTTTAGTGCCAAAGCACTGCATTCACTTAGATATCAACTTTTTTGCCTTGAATACCTGAGTGATATAGTAGGTTTCAAACATCCCAAGATCATGTGGGGAGTTATATTCAGTTGTTTTCATAAGGTTTCCAGTCAGTACCTTTGAGTAAAATTGAGATGTGTACTTCTTTCAATGCTAAAGGATTGTATGCTTTGAGAAATCAACTTTTTTGTCTATAATGCCGGAGTGATATAAAAGGTGCCATACATCTCAGGAAGATGTGAGGAGTTATATTAAGATGTTTCCATAAGGTTTGCATTCAATACTTTAGAGTAAAATTGAAGTATATGCTTTTAGTTCCAAAGCACTGCTTTCACTGAGAAATCAACTTTTTTGTCTTGAATACCTGAGTGATATAAGAAATGTCAAACATTCCAGGATTATGTGGGGAGTTATATGCACATGTTTGCATTAGGTTTTCAGTCAGTACCTTTGAGTAAAATTGAAGTATATACTTTTAGTTCCAAAGCACTGCTTGCACTGAGAAATCGACTTTTTTGTCTTGTATACCTGAGTGATATAAGAAATGTCAAACATTCCAGGATTATGTGGGGAGTTATATTCACATGTTTGCATAAGGTTTGCAGTCAGTACCTTTGAGTAAAATTGAAATGTATACTTCATTCAGTTCTAAAGCACTGTATGGTTTGAGAAATCAACTTTTTTGTTTTGAATACCTGAGTGATATAACAGGTGTCAAACATCCCAAGATCATGTGGGGAGATATATTCAGATGCTTCCATAAGGTTTGCAGTCAGTACCTTTGAGTAAAATTGAAATGTATACTACTTTCATTGCTAAAGCACTGTGTGCACTGAGAAATCAACTTTTTTGTCTTGAATGCCTGAGTGATATAACAGGTGTAAAACATCTCAGGATCATGTGGGGAGTTATAGTAAAATGTTTCCATAAGGTTTGCAGTCAGTACCTTTCAGTAAAATTGAAATGTATACTTCTTCTTTGCTAAAGCACTGTGTGCACTGAGAAATCAACTTTTTTGTCTATAATGCCTGAGTGATATAAAAGGTGCAATACATCTCAGGATGATGTGAGGAGTTATATTAAGATGTTTCCATAAGGTTTGCATTGAATACTTTAGAGTAAAATTGAAGTATATGCTTTTAGTTCCAAAGCACGGCTTTCACTGAGAAATCAACTTTTTTGTCTTGAATACCTGAGTGATATAAGAAATGTTAAACATTCCAGGATTATGTGGGGAGTTATATGCACATTTTTGCATTAGGTTTTCAGTCAGTGCCTTTGAGTAAAATTGAAGTATATACTTTTAGTTCCAAAGCACTGCTTGCACTGAGAAATCAACTTTTTTGTCTTGTATACCTGAGTGATATAAGAAATGTCAAACATTCCAGGATTATGTGGGGAGTTATATTCACATGTTTGCATAAGGTTTGCAGTCAGTAGCTTTGAGTAAAATTGAAATGTATACTTCATTCAGTTCTAAAGCACTGTATGGTTTGAGAAATCAACTTTTTTGTCTTGAATACCTGAGTGATATAACTGGTGTCAAACTTCTCAGGATCATGTGGGGAATGATATTATGATGTTTCCATAACGTTTGCATTCAGTACTTTAGAGTAAAATTAAAGTATATACTTTTAGTGCAAACAACTGCATTCACTGAGAAAATAACTTTTTTGTTTAGAATACCTGAGTGACAGAACAGATGCCAAACATCTCAGGATCTTGTGGGGAGATATATTCAGATGTTTCCAGAACGTTTGCAGTCAGTACCTTTGAGTAAAATTGAGATGTGTACTTCTTTCAATGCTAAAGCACTGTATGCTTTGAGAAATCAACTTTTTTGTTTTGAATACCTGAGTGATATAACAGGTGTCAAACATCCCAAGATCATGTGGGGAGATATATTCAGATGCTTCCATAAGGTTTGCAGTCAGTACCTTTGAGTAAAATTGAAATGTATACTACTTTCATTGCTAAAGCACTGTGTGCACTGAGAAATCAACTTTTTTGTCTTGAATGCCTGAGTGATATAACAGGTGTAAAACATCTCAGGATCATGTGGGGAGTTATAGTAAAATGTTTCCATAAGGTTTGCAGTCAGTACCTTTCAGTAAAATTGAAATGTATACTTCTTCTTTGCTAAAGCACTGTGTGCACTGAGAAATCAACTTTTTTGTCTATAATGCCTGAGTGATATAAAAGGTGCAATACATCTCAGGATGATGTGAGGAGTTATATTAAGATGTTTCCATAAGGTTTGCATTGAATACTTTAGAGTAAAATTGAAGTATATGCTTTTAGTTCCAAAGCACTGCTTTCACTGAGAAATCAACTTTTTTGTCTTGAATACCTGAGTGATATAAGAAATGTTAAACATTCCAGGATTATGTGGGGAGTTATATTCACATGTTTGCATAAGGTTTGCAGTCAGTACCTTTGAGTAAAATTGAAGTATATACTTTTAGTTCCAAAGCACTGCTTGCACTGAGAAATCAACTTTTTTGTCTTGTATACCTGAGTGATATAAGAAATGTCAAACATTCCAGGATTATGTGGGGAGTTATATTCACATGTTTGCATAAGGTTTGCAGTCAGTAGCTTTGAGTAAAATTGAAATGTATACTTCATTCAGTTCTAAAGCACTGTATGGTTTGAGAAATCAACTTTTTTGTCTTGAATACCTGAGTGATATAACTGGTGTCAAACTTCTCAGGATCATGTGGGGAATGATATTATGATGTTTCCATAACGTTTGCATTCAGTACTTTAGAGTAAAATTAAAGTATATACTTTTAGTGCAAACAACTGCATTCACTGAGAAAATAACTTTTTTGTTTTGAATACCTGAGTGACAGAACAGGTGCCAAACATCTCAGGATCTTGTGGGGAGATATATTCAGATGTTTCCAGAACGTTTGCAGTCAGTACCGATGAGTAAAATTGAGATGTGTACTTCTTTCAATGCTAAAGCACTGTATGCTTTGAGAAATCAACTTTTTTGTTTTGAATACCTGAGTGATATAACAGGTGTCAAACATCCCAAGATCATGTGGGGAGATATATTCAGATGCTTCCATAAGGTTTGCAGTCAGTACCTTTGAGTAAAATTGAAATGTATACTACTTTCATTGCTAAAGCACTGTGTGCACTGAGAAATCAACTTTTTTGTCTTGAATGCCTGAGTGATATAACAGGTGTAAAACATCTCAGGATCATGTGGGGAGTTATAGTAAAATGTTTCCATAAGGTTTGCAGTCAGTACCTTTCAGTAAAATTGAAATGTATACTTCTTCTTTGCTAAAGCACTGTGTGCACTGAGAAATCAACTTTTTTGTCTATAATGCCTGAGTGATATAAAAGGTGCAATACATCTCAGGATGATGTGAGGAGTTATATTAAGATGTTTCCATAAGGTTTGCATTCAATACTTTAGAGTAAAATTGAAGTATATGCTTTTAGTTCCAAAGCACTGCTTTCACTGAGAAATCAACTTTTTTGTCTTGAATACCTGAGTGATATAAGAAATGTTAAACATTCCAGGATTATGTGGGGAGTTATATTCACATGTTTGCATAAGGTTTGCAGTCAGTACCTTTGAGTAAAATTGAAATGTATACTTCATTCAGTTCTAAAGCACTGTATGGTTTGAGAAATCAACTTTTTTGTCTTGAATACCTGAGTGATATAACTGGTGTCAAACTTCTCAGGATCATGTGGGGAATGATATTATGATGTTTCCATAACGTTTGCATTCAGTACTTTAGAGTAAAATTAAAGTATATACTTTTAGTGCAAACAACTGCATTCACTGAGAAAAGTAACTTTTTTGTTTTGAATACCTGAGTGACAGAACAGGTGCCAAACATCTCAGGATCTTGTGGGGAGATATATTCAGATGTTTCCAGAACGTTTGCAGTCAGTACCTTTGAGTAAAATTGAAATCTATACTTCTTTCATTGCTAAAGCACTGTGTTCACTGAGAAATCAACTTTTTTGTCTATAATGCCTGTGATATAACAGGTGTCAAACATCTCAGGATCATGTGGGGAGTTATAGTAAATTGTTTCCATAAGGTTTGCATTCAGTACTTTACAGTAAAATGGAAGTATATACTTGTAGTGCCAAAACACTGCTTTCACTTAGATATCAACTTTTTTGCCTTGAATACCTGAGTGATATAGTAGGTTTCAAACATCTCAAGATCATGTGGGGAGTTATATTCAGTTGTTTGCATAAGGTTTCCAGTCGGTACCTTTGAGTAAAATTGAGATGTGTACTTCTTTCAATGCTAAAGGACTGTATGCTTTGAGAAATCAACTTTTTTGTCTTGAATACCTGAGTGATGTAACAGGTGCCAAACATCTCAGGATCATGTGGGGAGTCCTATTAAGAAGTTTCCATAGTGTTTGCAGTAAGTACCTTTGAGTAAAATTCAAATGTATACTTCATTCAATGCTAAACGACTGTATGCTTTGAGAAATCAACTTTTTTGTCTTGAATACCTGAGTGATATAACTGGTGTCAAACTACTCAGGATCATGTGGGGAATGATATTATGATGTTTCCATAACGTTTGCATGCAGTACTTTAGAGTAAAATTGAAGTATATACTTTTAGAGCAAAGCCTGCATTCACTGAGAAAATAACTTTTTTGTTTTGAATACCTGAGTGACATAACAGGTGCCAAACATCTCAGGATCATGTGGAGAGTTCTATTAAGATGTTTTCATAGTGTTTGCAGTCAGTACCTTTGAGTGAAATTAAAATGTATACTTCATTCGATGCTAAAGCACTGGATGCACTGAGAAATCAACTTTTTTGTCCTGTATACCTGAGTGATATAAGACGTGTCAAACATCCCAACATCATGTGGGGAAATGTATTCAGATGCTTCCATAAGGTTTGCAGTCAGTACCTTTGAGTAAAATTGAAATGTATACTTCTTTCATTGCTAAAGCACTGTGTGCACTAAGAAATCAACTTTTTTGTCTATAATGCCCGAGTGATATAAAAGCTGCCATACATCTC
Source organism: Mobula birostris (assembly GCF_030028105.1). NCBI lineage: Eukaryota > Metazoa > Chordata > Chondrichthyes > Myliobatiformes > Myliobatidae > Mobula > Mobula birostris. The sequence continues at coordinate 61,468 of NW_027274439.1, forward strand.
AGGATGATGTGAGGTGTTATATTAAGATGTTTCCATAAGGTTTGCATTGAATACTTTAGAGTAAAATTGAACATCTACTTTTAGTTCCAAAGCACTGCTTTCACTGAGCAATCAACTTTTTTGTCTTGAACACCTGAGTGATATAACAGGTTTCAAACATCCCAATATCATGTGGGGAGTTATAGTAAATTGTTTCCATAAGGTTTGCATGCAGTACTTTAGAGTAAAATGGAAGTATATACTTTTAGTGCCAAAGCACTGCATTCACTTAGATATCAACTTTTTTGCCTTGAATACCTGAGTGATATAGTAGGTTTCAAACACCCCAAGATCATGTGGGGAGTTATATTCAGTTGTTTGCATAAGGTTTCCAGTCAGTACCTTTGAGTAAAATTGAGATGTGTACTTCTTTCAATGCTAAAGGACTGTATGCTTTGAGAAATCAACGTTTTTGTCTTGAATACCTGAGTGATGTAACAGGTGCCAAACATCTCAGGATCATGTGGGGAGACCTATTAAGAAGTTTCCATAGTGTTTGCAGTAAGTACCTTTGAGTAAAATTCAAATGTATACTTCATTCAATGCTAAACGACTGTATGCTTTGAGAAATCAACTTTTTTGTCTTGAATACCTGAGTGATATAACTGGTGTCAAACTTCTCAGGATCATGTGGGGAATGATATTATGATGTTTCCATAAGGTTTGCATGCAGTACTTTAGAGTAAAATTGAAGTATATACTTTTAGTGCAAAGCCTGCATTCACTGAGAAAATAACTTTTTTGTTTTGAATACCTGAGTGACATAACAGGTGCCAAACATCTCAGGATCATGTGGAGAGTTCTATTAAGATGTTTTCATAGTGTTTGCAGTCAGTACCTTTGAGTAAAATTGAAGTATATACTTTTAGTTCCAAAGCACTGCTTGCACTGAGAAATCGACTTTTTTGCCTTGTATACCTGAGTGATATAAGAAATGTCAAACATTCCAGGATTATGTGGGGAGTTATATTCACATGTTTGCATAAGGTTTGCAGTCAGTACCTTTGAGTAAAATTGAAATGTATACTTCATTCAGTTCTAAAGCACTGTATGGTTTGAGAAATCAACTTTTTTGTTTTGAATACCTGAGTGATATAACAGGTGTCAAACATCCCAAGATCATGTGGGGAGATATATTCAGATGCTTCCATAAGGTTTGCAGTCCGTAGCTTTGAGTAAAATTGAAATGTATACTACTTTCATTTCTAAAGCACTGTATGCACTGAGAAATCAACTTTTTTGTCTTGAATGCCTGAGTGATATAACAGGTGTAAAACATCTCAGGATCATGTGGGGAGTTATAGTAAAATGTTTCCATAAGGTTTGCAGTCAGTACCTTTCAGTAAAATTGAAATGTATACTTCATTCAGTTCTAAAGCACTGTATGGTTTGAGAAATCAACTTTTTTGTCTTGAATACCTGAGTGATATAACTGGTGTCAAACTTCTCAGGATCATGTGGGGAATGATATTATGATGTTTCCATAACGTTTGCATTCAGTACTTTAGAGTAAAATTAAAGTATATATTTTTAGTGCAAGCAACTGCATTCACTGAGAAAATAACTTTTTTGTTTTGAATACCTGAGTGACAGAACAGGTGCCAAACATCTCAGTATCATGTGGGGAGTTCAATTAAGATGTTTTCATAGTGTTTGCAGTCAGTACCTTTGAGTAAAATTAAAATGTATACTTCATTCAATGCTAAAGCACTGTGTTCACTGAGAAATCAACTTTTTTGTCTATAATGCCTGAGTGATATAACAGGTGTCAAACATCTCAGGATCATGTGGGGAGTTATAGTAAATTGTTTCCATAAGGTTTGCATTCAATACTTTAGAGTAAAATGGTAGTATATACTTTTAGTGCCAAAGCACTGCATTCACTTAGATATCAACTTTTTTGCCTTGAATACCTGAGTGATATAGTAGGTTTCAAACATCCCAAGATCATGTGGGGAGTTATATTCAGTTGTTTTCATAAGGTTTCCAGTCAGTACCTTTGAGTAAAATTGAGATGTGTACTTCTTTCAATGCTAAAGGATTGTATGCTTTGAGAAATCAACTTTTTTGTCTATAATGCCGGAGTGATATAAAAGGTGCCATACATCTCAGGAAGATGTGAGGAGTTATATTAAGATGTTTCCATAAGGTTTGCATTCAATACTTTAGAGTAAAATTGAAGTATATGCTTTTAGTTCCAAAGCACTGCTTTCACTGAGAAATCAACTTTTTTGTCTTGAATACCTGAGTGATATAAGAAATGTCAAACATTCCAGGATTATGTGGGGAGTTATATGCACATGTTTGCATTAGGTTTTCAGTCAGTACCTTTGAGTAAAATTGAAGTATATACTTTTAGTTCCAAAGCACTGCTTGCACTGAGAAATCGACTTTTTTGTCTTGTATACCTGAGTGATATAAGAAATGTCAAACATTCCAGGATTATGTGGGGAGTTATATTCACATGTTTGCATAAGGTTTGCAGTCAGTACCTTTGAGTAAAATTGAAATGTATACTTCATTCAGTTCTAAAGCACTGTATGGTTTGAGAAATCAACTTTTTTGTTTTGAATACCTGAGTGATATAACAGGTGTCAAACATCCCAAGATCATGTGGGGAGATATATTCAGATGCTTCCATAAGGTTTGCAGTCAGTACCTTTGAGTAAAATTGAAATGTATACTACTTTCATTGCTAAAGCACTGTGTGCACTGAGAAATCAACTTTTTTGTCTTGAATGCCTGAGTGATATAACAGGTGTAAAACATCTCAGGATCATGTGGGGAGTTATAGTAAAATGTTTCCATAAGGTTTGCAGTCAGTACCTTTCAGTAAAATTGAAATGTATACTTCTTCTTTGCTAAAGCACTGTGTGCACTGAGAAATCAACTTTTTTGTCTATAATGCCTGAGTGATATAAAAGGTGCAATACATCTCAGGATGATGTGAGGAGTTATATTAAGATGTTTCCATAAGGTTTGCATTGAATACTTTAGAGTAAAATTGAAGTATATGCTTTTAGTTCCAAAGCACTGCTTTCACTGAGAAATCAACTTTTTTGTCCTGAATACCTGAGTGATATAAGAAATGTTAAACATTCCAGGATTATGTGGGGAGTTATATGCACATTTTTGCATTAGGTTTTCAGTCAGTGCCTTTGAGTAAAATTGAAGTATATACTTTTAGTTCCAAAGCACTGCTTGCACTGAGAAATCAACTTTTTTGTCTTGTATACCTGAGTGATATAAGAAATGTCAAACATTCCAGGATTATGTGGGGAGTTATATTCACATGTTTGCATAAGGTTTGCAGTCAGTAGCTTTGAGTAAAATTGAAATGTATACTTCATTCAGTTCTAAAGCACTGTATGGTTTGAGAAATCAACTTTTTTGTCTTGAATACCTGAGTGATATAACTGGTGTCAAACTTCTCAGGATCATGTGGGGAATGATATTATGATGTTTCCATAACGTTTGCATTCAGTACTTTAGAGTAAAATTAAAGTATATACTTTTAGTGCAAACAACTGCATTCACTGAGAAATCAACTTTTTTGTTTTGAATACCTGAGTGATATAACAGGTGTCAAACATCCCAAGATCATGTGGGGAGATATATTCAGATGCTTCCATAAGGTTTGCAGTCAGTACCTTTGAGTAAAATTGAAATGTATACTACTTTCATTGCTAAAGCACTGTGTGCACTGAGAAATCAACTTTTTTGTCTTGAATGCCTGAGTGATATAACAGGTGTAAAACATCTCAGGATCATGTGGGGAGTTATAGTAAAATGTTTCCATAAGGTTTGCAGTCAGTACCTTTCAGTAAAATTGAAATGTATACTTCTTCTTTGCTAAAGCACTGTGTGCACTGAGAAATCAACTTTTTTGTCTATAATGCCTGAGTGATATAAAAGGTGCAATACATCTCAGGATGATGTGAGGAGTTATATTAAGATGTTTCCATAAGGTTTGCATTGAATACTTTAGAGTAAAATTGAAGTATATGCTTTTAGTTCCAAAGCACTGCTTTCACTGAGAAATCAACTTTTTTGTCTTGAATACCTGAGTGATATAAGAAATGTTAAACATTCCAGGATTATGTGGGGAGTTATATTCACATGTTTGCATAAGGTTTGCAGTCAGTAGCTTTGAGTAAAATTGAAATGTATACTTCATTCAGTTCTAAAGCACTGTATGGTTTGAGAAATCAACTTTTTTGTCTTGAATACCTGAGTGATATAACTGGTGTCAAACTTCTCAGGATCATGTGGGGAATGATATTATGATGTTTCCATAACGTTTGCATTCAGTACTTTAGAGTAAAATTAAAGTATATACTTTTAGTGCAAACAACTGCATTCACTGAGAAAATAACTTTTTTGTTTTGAATACCTGAGTGACAGAACAGGTGCCAAACATCTCAGGATCTTGTGGGGAGATATATTCAGATGTTTCCAGAACGTTTGCAGTCAGTACCTTTGAGTAAAATTGAGATGTGTACTTCTTTCAATGCTAAAGCACTGTATGCTTTGAGAAATCAACTTTTTTGTTTTGAATACCTGAGTGATATAACAGGTGTCAAACATCCCAAGATCATGTGGGGAGATATATTCAGATGCTTCCATAAGGTTTGCAGTCAGTACCTTTGAGTAAAATTGAAATGTATACTACTTTCATTGCTAAAGCACTGTGTGCACTGAGAAATCAACTTTTTTGTCTTGAATGCCTGAGTGATATAACAGGTGTAAAACATCTCAGGATCATGTGGGGAGTTATAGTAAAATGTTTCCATAAGGTTTGCAGTCAGTACCTTTCAGTAAAATTGAAATGTATACTTCTTCTTTGCTAAAGCACTGTGTGCACTGAGAAATCAACTTTTTTGTCTATAATGCCTGAGTGATATAAAAGGTGCAATACATCTCAGGATGATGTGAGGAGTTATATTAAAATGTTTCCATAAGGTTTGCATTCAATACTTTAGAGTAAAATTGAAGTATATGCTTTTAGTTCCAAAGCACTGCTTTCACTGAGAAATCAACTTTTTTGTCTTGAATACCTGAGTGATATAAGAAATGTTAAACATTCCAGGATTATGTGGGGAGTTATATTCACATGTTTGCATAAGGTTTGCAGTCAGTACCTTTGAGAAAAATTGAAATGTATACTTCATTCAGTTCTAAAGCACTGTATGGTTTGAGAAATCAACTTTTTTGTCTTGAATACCTGAGTGATATAACTGGTGTCAAACTTCTCAGGATCATGTGGGGAATGATATTATGATGTTTCCATAACGTTTGCATTCAGTACTTTAGAGTAAAATTGAAATCTATACTTCTTTCATTGCTAAAGCACTGTGTTCACTGAGAAATCAACTTTTTTGTCTATAATGCCTGTGATATAACAGGTGTCAAACATCTCAGGATCATGTGGGGAGTTATAGTAAATTGTTTCCATAAGGTTTGCATTCAGTACTTTACAGTAAAATGGAAGTATATACTTGTAGTGCCAAAACACTGCTTTCACTTAGATATCAACTTTTTTGCCTTGAATACCTGAGTGATATAGTAGGTTTCAAACATCTCAAGATCATGTGGGGAGTTATATTCAGTTGTTTGCATAAGGTTTCCAGTCGGTACCTTTGAGTAAAATTGAGATGTGTACTTCTTTCAATGCTAAAGGACTGTATGCTTTGAGAAATCAACTTTTTTGTCTTGAATACCTGAGTGATGTAACAGGTGCCAAACATCTCAGGATCATGTGGGGAGTCCTATTAAGAAGTTTCCATAGTGTTTGCAGTAAGTACCTTTGAGTAAAATTCAAATGTATACTTCATTCAATGCTAAACGACTGTATGCTTTGAGAAATCAACTTTTTTGTCTTGAATACCTGAGTGATATAACTGGTGTCAAACTACTCAGGATCATGTGGGGAATGATATTATGATGTTTCCATAACGTTTGCATGCAGTACTTTAGAGTAAAATTGAAGTATATACTTTTAGTGCAAAGCCTGCATTCACTGAGAAAATAACTTTTTTGTTTTGAATACCTGAGTGACATAACAGGTGCCAAACATCTCAGGATCATGTGGAGAGTTCTATTAAGATGTTTTCATAGTGTTTGCAGTCAGTACCTTTGAGTGAAATTAAAATGTATACTTCATTCGATGCTAAAGCACTGGATGCACTGAGAAATCAACTTTTTTGTCCTGTATACCTGAGTGATATAAGACGTGTCAAACATCCCAACATCATGTGGGGAAATGTATTCAGATGCTTCCATAAGGTTTGCAGTCAGTACCTTTGAGTAAAATTGAAATGTATACTTCTTTCATTGCTAAAGCACTGTGTGCACTAAGAAATCAACTTTTTTGTCTATAATGCCCGAGTGATATAAAAGCTGCCATACATCTCAGGATGATGTGAGGTGTTATATTAAGATGTTTCCATAAGGTTTGCATTGAATACTTTAGAGTAAAATTGAACATCTACTTTTAGTTCCAAAGCACTGCTTTCACTGAGCAATCAACTTTTTTGTCTTGAACACCTGAGTGATATAACAGGTTTCAAACATCCCAATATCATGTGGGGAGTTATAGTAAATTGTTTCCATAAGGTTTGCATGCAGTACTTTAGAGTAAAATGGAAGTATATACTTTTAGTGCCAAAGCACTGCATTCACTTAGATATCAACTTTTTTGCCTTGAATACCTGAGTGATATAGTAGGTTTCAAACACCCCAAGATCATGTGGGGAGTTATATTCAGTTGTTTGCATAAGGTTTCCAGTCAGTACCTTTGAGTGAAATTGAGATGTGTACTTCTTTCAATGCTAAAGGACTGTATGCTTTGAGAAATCAACGTTTTTGTCTTGAATACCTGAGTGATGTAACAGGTGCCAAACATCTCAGGATCATGTGGGGAGTCCTATTAAGAAGTTTCCATAGTGTTTGCAGTAAGTACCTTTGAGTAAAATTCAAATGTATACTTCATTCAATGCTAAACGACTGTATGCTTTGAGAAATCAACTTTTTTGTCTTAAATACCTGAGTGATATAACTGGTGTCAAACTTCTCAGGATCATGTGGGGAATGATATTATGATGTTTCCATAAGGTTTGCATGCAGTACTTTAGAGTAAAATTGAAGTATATTCTTTTAGTGCAAAGCCTGCATTCACTGAGAAAATAACTTTTTTGTTTTGAATACCTGAGTGACATAACAGGTGCCAAACATCTCAGGATCATGTGGGGAGTTCAATTAAGATGTTTTCATAGTGTTTGCAGTCAGTACCTTTGAGTAAAATTAAAATGTATACTTCATTCAATGCTAAAGCACTGTGTGCACTGAGAAATCAACTTTTTTGTCTATAATGCCTGAGTGATATAACAGGTGTCAAACATCTCAGGATCATGTGGGGAGTTATAGTAAATTGTTTCCATAAGGTTTGCATTCAGTACTTTAGAGTAAAATGGAAGTATATACTTTTAGTGCCAAGCACTGCATTCACTTAGATATCAACTTTTTTGCCTTGAATACCTGAGTGATATAGTAGGTTTCAAACATCCCAAGATCATGTGGGGAGTTATATTCAGTTGTTTGCATAAGGTTTCCAGTCAGTACCTTTGAGTAAAATTGAGATGTGTACTTCTTTCAATGCTAAAGGATTGTATGCTTTGAGAAATCAACTTTTTTGTCTATAATGCCGGAGTGATATAAAAGGTGCCATACATCTCAGGAAGATGTGAGGAGTTATATTAAGATGTTTCCATAAGGTTTGCATTCAATACTTTAGAGTAAAATTGAAGTATATGCTTTTAGTTCCAAAGCACTGCTTTCACTGAGAAATCAACTTTTTTGTCTTGAATACCTGAGTGATATAAGAAATGTTAAACATTCCAGGATTATGTAGGGAGTTATATTCACATGTTTGCATAAGGTTTGCAGTCAGTACCTTTGAGTAAAATTGAAATGTATACTTCATTCAGTTCTAAAGCACTGTATGGTTTGAGAAATCAACTTTTTTGTCTTGAATACCTGAGTGATATAACTGGTGTCAAACTTCTCAGGATCATGTGGGGAATGATATTATGATGTTTCCATAACGTTTGCATTCAGTACTTTAGAGTAAAATTAAAGTATATACTTTTAGTGCAAACAACTGCATTCACTGAGAAAATAACTTTTTTGTTTTGAATACCTGAGTGACAGAACAGGTGCCAAACATCTCAGGATCTTGTGGGGAGATATATTCAGATGTTTCCAGAACGTTTGCAGTCAGTACCTTTGAGTAAAATTGAAATCTATACTTCTTTCATTGCTAAAGCACTGTGTTCACTGAGAAATCAACTTTTTTGTCTATAATGCCTGTGATATAACAGGTGTCAAACATCTCAGGATCATGTTGGGAGTTATAGTAAATTGTTTCCATAAGGTTTGCATTCAGTACTTTACAGTAAAATGGAAGTATATACTTGTAGTGCCAAAACACTGCTTTCACTTAGATATCAACTTTTTTGCCTTGAATACCTGAGTGATATAGTAGGTTTCAAACATCTCAAGATCATGTGGGGAGTTATATTCAGTTGTTTGCATAAGGTTTCCAGTCGGTACCTTTGAGTAAAATTGAGATGTGTACTTCTTTCAATGCTAAAGGACTGTATGCTTTGAGAAATCAACTTTTTTGTCTTGAATACCTGAGTGATGTAACAGGTGCCAAACATCTCAGGATCATGTGGGGAGTCCTATTAAGAAGTTTCCATAGTGTTTGCAGTAAGTACCTTTGAGTAAAATTCAAATGTATAATTCATTCAATGCTAAACGACTGTATGCTTTGAGAAATCAACTTTTTTGTCTTGAATACCTGAGTGATATAACTGGTGTCAAACTACTCAGGATCATGTGGGGAATGATATTATGATGTTTCCATAACGTTTGCATGCAGTACTTTAGAGTAAAATTGAAGTATATACTTTTAGTGCAAAGCCTGCATTCACTGAGAAAATAACTTCTTTGTTTTGAATACCTGAGTGACATAACAGGTGCCAAACATCTCAGGATCATGTGGAGAGTTCTATTAAGATGTTTTCATAGTGTTTGCAGTCAGTACCTTTGAGTGAAATTAAAATGTATACTTCATTCGATGCTAAAGCACTGGATGCACTGAGAAATCAACTTTTTTGTCCTGTATACCTGAGTGATATAAGACGTGTCAAACATCCCAACATCATGTGGGGAAATGTATTCAGATGCTTCCATAAGGTTTGCAGTCAGTACCTTTGAGTAAAATTGAAATGTATACTTCTTTCATTGCTAAAGCACTGTGTGCACTAAGAAATCAACTTTTTTGTCTATAATGCCCGAGTGATATAAAAGCTGCCATACATCTCAGGATGATGTGAGGTGTTATATTAAGATGTTTCCATAAGGTTTGCATTGAATACTTTAGAGTAAAATTGAACACCTACTTTTAGTTCCAAAGCACTGCTTTCACTGAGCAATCAACTTTTTTGTCTTGAACACCTGAGTGATATAACAGGTTTCAAACATCCCAATATCATGTGGGGAGTTATAGTAAATTGTTTCCATAAGGTTTGCATGCAGTACTTTAGAGTAAAATGGAAGTATATACTTTTAGTGCCAAAGCACTGCATTCACTTAGATATCAACTTTTTTGCCTTGAATACCTGAGTGATATAGTAGGTTTCAAACACCCCAAGATCATGTGGGGAGTTATATTCAGTTGTTTGCATAAGGTTTCCAGTCAGTACCTTTGAGTAAAATTGAGATGTGTACTTCTTTCAATGCTAAAGGACTGTATGCTTTGAGAAATCAACTTTTTTGTCTTGAATACCTGAGTGATGTAACAGGTGCCAAACATCTCAGGATCATGTGGGGAGTGCTATTAAGAAGTTTCCATAGTGTTTGCAGTAAGTACCTTTGAGTAAAATTCAAATGTATACTTCATTCAATGCTAAACGACTGTATGCTTTGAGAAATCAACTTTTTTGTCTTAAATACCTGAGTGATATAACTGGTGTCAAACTTCTCAGGATCATGTGGGGAATGATATTATGATGTTTCCATAAGGTTTGCATGCAGTACTTTAGAGTAAAATTGAAGTATATTCTTTTAGTGCAAAGCCTGCATTCACTGAGAAAATAACTTTTTTGTTTTGAATACCTGAGTGACATAACAGGTGCCAAACATCTCAGGATCATGTGGGGAGTTCAATTAAGATGTTTTCATAGTGTTTGCAGTCAGTACCTTTGAGTAAAATTAAAATGTATACTTCATTCAATGCTAAAGCACTGTGTGCACTGAGAAATCAACTTTTTTGGTCTATAATGCCTGAGTGATATAACAGGTGTCAAACATCTCAGGATCATGTGGGGAGTTATAGTAAATTGTTTCCATAAGGTTTGCATTCAGTACTTTAGAGTAAAATGGAAGTATATACTTTTAGTGCCAAGCACTGCATTCACTTAGATATCAACTTTTTTGCCTTGAATACCTGAGTGATATAGTAGGTTTCAAACATCCCAAGATCATGTGGGGAGTTATATTCAGTTGTTTGCATAAGGTTTCCAGTCAGTACCTTTGAGTAAAATTGAGATGTGTACTTCTTTCAATGCTAAAGGATTGTATGCTTTGAGAAATCAACTTTTTTGTCTATAATGCCGGAGTGATATAAAAGGTGCCATACATCTCAGGAAGATGTGAGGAGTTATATTAAGATGTTTCCATAAGGTTTGCATTCAATACTTTAGAGTAAAATTGAAGTATATGCTTTTAGTTCCAAAGCACTGCTTTCACTGAGAAATCAACTTTTTTGTCTTGAATACCTGAGTGATATAAGAAATGTCAAACATTCCAGGATTATGTGGGGAGTTATATGCACATGTTTGCATTAGGTTTTCAGTCAGTACCTTTGAGTAAAATTGAAGTATATACTTTTAGTTCCAAAGCACTGCTTGCACTGAGAAATCGACTTTTTTGTCTTGTATACCTGAGTGATATAAGAAATGTCAAACATTCCAGGATTATGTGGGGAGTTATATTCACATGTTTGCATAAGGTTTGCAGTCAGTACCTTTGAGTAAAATTGAAATGTATACTTCATTCAGTTCTAAAGCACTGTATGGTTTGAGAAATCAACTTTTTTGTTTTGAATACCTGAGTGATATAACAGGTGTCAAACATCCCAAGATCATGTGGGGAGATATATTCAGATGCTTCCATAAGGTTTGCAGTCAGTACCTTTGAGTAAAATTGAAATGTATACTACTTTCATTGCTAAAGCACTGTATGCACTGAGAAATCAACTTTTTTGTCTTGAATGCCTGAGTGATATAACAGGTGTAAAACATCTCAGGATCATGTGGGGAGTTATAGTAAAATGTTTCCATAAGGTTTGCAGTCAGTACCTTTCAGTAAAATTGAAATGTATACTTCATTCAGTTCTAAAGCACTGTATGGTTTGAGAAATCAACTTTTTTGTCTTGAATACCTGAGTGATATAACTGGTGTCAAACTTCTCAGGATCATGTGGGGAATGATATTATGATGTTTCCATAACGTTTGCATTCAGTACTTTAGAGTAAAATTAAAGTATATATTTTTAGTGCAAGCAACTGCATTAACTGAGAAAATAACTTTTTTGTTTTGAATACCTGAGTGACAGAACAGGTGCCAAACATCTCAGTATCATGTGGGGAGTTCAATTAAGATGTTTTCATAGTGTTTTCAGTCAGTACCTTTGAGTAAAATTGAAGTATATACTTTTAGTTCCAAAGCACTGCTTGCACTGAGAAATCAACTTTTTTGTCTTGAATGCCTGAGTGATATAACAGGTGTAAAACATCTCAGGATCATGTGGGGAGTTATAGTAAAATGTTTCCATAAGGTTTGCAGTCAGTACCTTTCAGTAAAATTGAAATGTATACTTCTTCTTTGCTAAAGCACTGTGTGCACTGAGAAATCAACTTTTTTGTCTATAATGCCTGAGTGATATAAAAGGTGCAATACATCTCAGGATGATGTGAGGAGTTATATTAAGATGTTTCCATAAGGTTTGCATTCAATACTTTAGAGTAAAATTGAAGTATATGCTTTTAGTTCCAAAGCACTGCTTTCACTGAGAAATCAACTTTTTTGTCTTGAATACCTGAGTGATATAAGAAATGTCAAACATTCCAGGATTATGTGGGGAGTTATATGCACATGTTTGCATTAGGGTTTCAGTCAGTACCTTTGAGTAAAATTGAAGTATATTCTTTTAGTTCCAAAGCACTGCTTTCACTGAGAAATCAACTCTTTTGTCTTGTGTACCTGAGTGATATAAGAGGTGTCAAACATCCCAGGATCATGTGGGGAGTTATATTAAGATGTTTCTATAGTGTTTGCAGTAAGTACCTTTGAGTAAAATTGAAATGTGTACTTCATTCAATGTAAAGCACTGTATGCTTTGAGGAATGAACTTTTTTTTCTTGAACTCCTGTGTGATATAACAGGTGTCAAACATCTCAAGATCATGTGGGGAGTTATATTAATATGTTTCCATAAGGTTTGCATTCAATACTTTAGAGTAAAATTGAACATCTACTTTTAGTTCCAAAGCACTGCTTTCACTGAGCAATCAACTTTTTTGTCTTGAACACCTGAGTGATATAACAGGTTTCAAACATCCCAATATCATGTGGGGAGTTATAGTAAATTGTTTCCATAAGGTTTGCATTCAGTACTTTAGAGTAAAATGGAAGTATATACTTTTAGTGCCAAAGCACTGCATTCACTTAGATATCAACTTTTTTGCCTTGAATACCTTAGTGATATAGTAGGTTTCAAACATCCCAAGATCATGTGGGGAGTTATATTCAGTTGTTTGCATAAGGTTTCCAGTCAGTACCTTTGAGTAAAATTGAGATGTGTACTTCTTTCAATGCTAAAGCACTGTATGCTTTGAGAAATCAACATTTTTGTCTTGAATACCTGAGTGATGTAACAGGTGCCAAACATCTCAGGATCATGTGGGGAGTCCTATTGAGAAGTTTCCATAGTGTTTGCAGTAAGTACCTTTGAGTAAAATTCAAATGTATACTTCATTCAATGCTAAACGACTGTATGCTTTGAGAAATCAACTTTTTTGTCTTGAATACCTGAGTGATATAACTGGTGTCAAACTTCACAGGATCATGTGGGGAATGATATTATGATGTTTCCATAAGGTTTGCATGCAGTACTTTAGAGTAAAATTGAAGTATATTCCTTTAGTGCAAAGCCTGCATTCACTGAGAAAATAACTTTTTTGTTTTGAATACCTGAGTGACATAACAGGTGCCAAACATCTCAGGATCATGTGGGGAGTTCAATTAAGATGTTTTCATAGTGTTTGCAGTCAGTACCTTTGAGTAAAATTAAAATCTATACTTCGTTCAATGCTAAAGCACTGTGTTCACTGAGAAATCAACTTTTTTGTCTATAATGCCTGAGTGATATAACAGGTGTCAAACATCTCAGGATCATGTGGGGAGTTATAGTAAATTGTTTCCATAAGGTTTGCATTCAATACTTTAGAGTAAAATTGAAGTATATACTTTTAGTTCCAAAGCACTGTGTGCACTGAGAAATCAACTTTTTTGTCTATAATGCCTGAGTGATATAAAAGGTGCAATACATCTCAGGATGATGTGAGGAGTTATATTAAGATGTTTCCATAAGGTTTGCATTCAATACTTTAGAGTAAAATTGAAGTATATACTTTTAGTTCCAAAGCACTGCTTTCACTGAGAAATCAACTTTTTTGTCTTGAATACCTGAGTGATATAAGAAATGTTAAACATTCCAGGATTATGTGGGGAGTTATATGCACATTTTTGCATTAGGTTTTCAGTCAGTGCCTTTGAGTAAAATTGAAGTATATACTTTTAGTTCCAAAGCACTGCTTGCACTGAGAAATCAACTTTTTTGTCTTGTATACCTGAGTGATATAAGAAATGTCAAACATTCCAGGATTATGTGGGGAGTTATATTCACATGTTTGCATAAGGTTTGCAGTCAGTACCTTTGAGTAAAATTGAAATGTATACTTCATTCAGTTCTAAAGCACTGTATGGTTTGAGAAATCAACTTTTTTGTCTTGAATACCTGAGTGATATAACTGGTGTCAAACTTCTCAGGATCATGTGGGGAATGATATTATGATGTTTCCATAACGTTTGCATTCAGTACTTTAGAGTAAAATTAAAGTATATACTTTTAGTGCAAACAACTGCATTCACTGAGAAAATAACTTTTTTGTTTTGAATACCTGAGTGACAGAACAGGTGCCAAACATCTCAGGATCTTGTGGGGAGATATATTCAGATGTTTCCAGAACGTTTGCAGTCAGTACCTTTGAGTAAAATTGAAATCTATACTTCTTTCATTGCTAAAGCACTGTGTTCACTGAGAAATCAACTTTTTTGTCTATAATGCCTGTGATATAACAGGTGTCAAACATCTCAGGATCATGTGGGGAGTTATAGTAAATTGTTTCCATAAGGTTTGCATTCAGTACTTTACAGTAAAATGGAAGTATATACTTGTAGTGCCAAAACACTGCTTTCACTTAGATATCAACTTTTTTGCCTTGAATACCTGAGTGATATAGTAGGTTTCAAACATCTCAAGATCATGTGGGGAGTTATATTCAGTTGTTTGCATAAGGTTTCCAGTCGGTACCTTTGAGTAAAATTGAGATGTGTACTTCTTTCAATGCTAAAGGACTGTATGCTTTGAGAAATCAACTTTTTTGTCTTGAATACCTGAGTGATGTAACAGGTGCCAAACATCTCAGGATCATGTGGGGAGTCCTATTAAGAAGTTTCCATAGTGTTTGCAGTAAGTACCTTTGAGTAAAATTCAAATGTATACTTCATTCAATGCTAAACGACTGTATGCTTTGAGAAATCAACTTTTTTGTCTTGAATACCTGAGTGATATAACTGGTGTCAAACTACTCAGGATCATGTGGGGAATGATATTATGATGTTTCCATAACGTTTGCATGCAGTACTTTAGAGTAAAATTGAAGTATATACTTTTAGTGCAAAGCCTGCATTCACTGAGAAAATAACTTTTTTGTTTTGAATACCTGAGTGACATAACAGGTGCCAAACATCTCAGGATCATGTGGAGAGTTCTATTAAGATGTTTTCATAGTGTTTGCAGTCAGTACCTTTGAGTGAAATTAAAATATATACTTCATTCGATGCTAAAGCACTGGATGCACTGAGAAATCAACTTTTTTGTCCTGTATACCTGAGTGATATAAGACGTGTCAAACATCCCAACATCATGTGGGGAAATGTATTCAGATGCTTCCATAAGGTTTGCAGTCAGTACCTTTTAGTAAAATTGAAATGTATACTTCTTTCATTGCTAAAGCACTGTGTGCACTAAGAAATCAACCTTTTTGTCTATAATGCCCGAGTGATATAAAAGCTGCCATACATCTCAGGATGATGTGAGGAGTTATATTAAGATGTTTCCATAAGGTTTGCATTGAATACTTTAGAGTAAAATTGAACATCTACTTTTAGTTCCAAAGCACTGCTTTCACTGAGCAATCAACTTTTTTGTCTTGAACACCTGAGTGATATAACAGGTTTCAAACATCCCAATATCATGTGGGGAGTTATAGTAAATTGTTTCCATAAGGTTTGCATGCAGTACTTTAGAGTAAAATGGAAGTATATACTTTTAGTGCCAAAGCACTGCATTCACTTAGATATCAACTTTTTTGCCTTGAATACCTGAGTGATATAGTAGGTTTCAAACACCCCAAGATCATGTGGGGAGTTATATTCAGTTGTTTGCATAAGGTTTCCAGTCAGTACCTTTGAGTAAAATTGAGATGTGTACTTCTTTCAATGCTAAAGGACTGTATGCTTTGAGAAATCAACTTTTTTGTCTTGAATACCTGAGTGATGTAACAGGTGCCAAACATCTCAGGATCATGTGGGGAGTCCTATTAAGAAGTTTCCATAGTGTTTGCAGTAAGTACCTTTGAGTAAAATTCAAATGTATACTTCATTCAATGCTAAACGACTGTATGCTTTGAGAAATCAACTTTTTTGTCTTAAATACCTGAGTGATATAACTGGTGTCAAACTTCTCAGGATCATGTGGGGAATGATATTATGATGTTTCCATAAGGTTTGCATGCAGTACTTTAGAGTAAAATTGAAGTATATTCTTTTAGTGCAAAGCCTGCATTCACTGAGAAAATAACTTTTTTGTTTTGAATACCTGAGTGACATAACAGGTGCCAAACATCTCAGGATCATGTGGGGAGTTCAATTAAGATGTTTTCATAGTGTTTGCAGTCAGTACCTTTGAGTAAAATTAAAATGCATACTTCATTCAATGCTAAAGCACTGTGTTCACTGAGAAATCAACTTTTTTGTCTATAATGCCTGAGTGATATAACAGGTGTCAAACATCTCAGGATCATGTGGGGAGTTATAGTAAATTGTTTCCATAAGGTTTGCATTCAGTACTTTAGAGTAAAATGGAAGTATATACTTTTAGTGCCAAGCACTGCATTCACTTAGATATCAACTTTTTTGCCTTGAATACCTGAGTGATATAGTAGGTTTGAAACATCCCAAGATCATGTGGGGAGTTATATTCAGTTGTTTGCATAAGGTTTCCAGTCAGTACCTTTGAGTAAAATTGAGATGTGTACTTCTTTCAATGCTAAAGGATTGTATGCTTTGAGAAATCAACTTTTTTGTCTATAATGCCGGAGTGATATAAAAGGTGCCATACATCTCAGGAAGATGTGAGGAGTTATATTAAGATGTTTCCATAAGGTTTGCATTCAATACTTTAGAGTAAAATTGAAGTATATGCTTTTAGTTCCAAAGCACTGCTTTCACTGAGAAATCAACTTTTTTGTCTTGAATACCTGAGTGATATAAGAAATGTCAAACATTCCAGGATTATGTGGGGAGTTATATGCACATGTTTGCATTAGGTTTTCAGTCAGTACCTTTGAGTAAAATTGAAGTATATACTTTTAGTTCCAAAGCACTGCTTGCACTGAGAAATCGACTTTTTAGTCTTGTATACCTGAGTGATACAAGAAATGTCAAACATTCCAGGATTATGTGGGGAGTTATATTCACATGTTTGCATAAGGTTTGCAGTCAGTACCTTTGAGTAAAATTGAAATGTATACTTCATTCAGTTCTAAAGCACTGTATGGTTTGAGAAATCAACTTTTTTGTCTTGTATACCTGAGTGATATAAGAAATGTCAAACATTCCAGGATTATGTGGGGAGTTATATTCACATGTTTGCATAAGGTTTGCAGTCAGTACCTTTGAGTAAAATTGAAATGTATACTTCATTCAGTTCTAAAGCACTGTATGGTTTGAGAAATCAACTTTTTTGTTTTGAATACCTGAGTGATATAACAGGTGTCAAACATCCCAAGATCATGTGGGGAGATATATTCAGATGCTTCCATAAGGTTTGCAGTCAGTACCTTGGAGTAAAATTGAAATGTATACTACTTTCATTGCTAAAGCACTGTGTGCACTGAGAAATCAACTTTTTTGTCTTGAATGCCTGAGTGATATAACAGGTGTAAAACATCTCAGGATCATGTGGGGAGTTATAGTAAAATGTTTCCATAAGGTTTGCAGTCAGTACCTTTCAGTAAAATTGAAATGTATACTTCATTCAGTTCTAAAGCACTGTATGGTTTGAGAAATCAACTTTTTTGTCTTGAATACCTGAGTGATATAACTGGTGTCAAACTTCTCAGGATCATGTGGGGAATGATATTATGATGTTTCCATAACGTTTGCATTCAGTACTTTAGAGTAAAATTAAAGTATATACTTTTAGTGCAAACAACTGCATTCACTGAGAAAATAACTTCTTTGTTTTGAATACCTGAGTGACAGAACAGGTGCCAAACATCTCAGTATTATGTGGGGAGTTCAATTAAGATGTTTTCATAGTGTTTTCAGTCAGTACCTTTGAGTAAAATTGAAGTATATACTTTTAGTTCCAAAGCACTGCTTGCACTGAGAAATCAACTTTATTGCTTTGAATACCTGAGTGATATAACAGGTGTCAAACATCTCAGGATCATGTGGGGAGTTATAGTAAATTGTTTCCATAAGGTTTGCATTCAGTACTTTTGAGTAAAATGGAAGTATATACTTTTAGTGCCAAAGCACTGCATTCACTTAGATATCAACTTTTTTGCCTTGAATACCTGAGTGATATAGTAGGTTTCAAACATCCCAAGATCATGTGGGGATTTATATTCAGTTGTTTGCATAAGGTTTCCAGTCAGTACCTTTGAATAAAATTGAGATGTGTACTTCTTTCAATGCTAAAGGATTGTATGCTTTGAGAAATCAACTTTTTTGTCTATAATGCCGGAGTGATATAAAAGGTGCCATACATCTCAGGAAGATGTGAGGAGTTATAATAAGATGTTTCCATAAGGTTTGCATTCAATACTTTAGAGTAAAATTGAAGTATATGCTTTTAGTTCCAAAGCACTGCTTTCACTGAGAAATCAACTTTTTTGTCTTGAATACCTGAGTGATATAAGAAATGTCAAACATTCCAGAATTATGTGGGAAGTTATATGCACATGTTTGCATTAGGTTTTCAGTCAGTACCTTTGAGTAAAATTGAAGTATATACTTTTAGTTCCAAAGCACTGCTTGCACTGAGAAATCGACTTTTTTGTCTTGTATACCTGAGTGATATAAGAAATGTCAAACATTCCAGGATTATGTGGGGAGTTATATTCACATGTTTGCATAAGGTTTGCAGTCAGTACCTTTGAGTAAAATTGAAATGTATACTTCATTCAGTTCTAAAGCACTGTATGGTTTGAGAAATCAACTTTTTTGTTTTGAATACCTGAGTGATAGAACAGGTGTCAAACATCCCAAGATCATGTGGGGAGATATATTCAGATGCTTCCATAAGGTTTGCAGTCAGTACCTTTGAGTAAAATTGAAATGTATACTACTTTCATTGCTAAAGCACTGTGTGCACTGAGAAATCAACTTTTTTGTCTTGAATGCCTGAGTGATATAACAGGTGTAAAACATCTCAGGATCATGTGGGGAGTTATAGTAAAATGTTTCCATAAGGTTTGCAGTCAGTACCTTTCAGTAAAATTGAAATGTATACTTCTTCTTTGCTAAAGCACTGTGTGCACTGAGAAATCAACTTTTTTGTCTATAATGCCTGAGTGATATAAAAGGTGCAATACATCTCAGGATGATGTGAGGAGTTATATTAAGATGTTTCCATAAGGTTTGCATTCAATACTTTAGAGTAAAATTGAAGCATATGCTTTTAGTTCCAAAGCACTGCTTTCACTGAGAAATCAACTTTTTTGTCTTGAATACCTGAGTGATATAAGAAATGTTAAACATTCCAGGATTATGTGGGGAGTTATATGCACATTTTTGCATTAGGTTTTCAGTCAGTGCCTTTGAGTAAAATTGAAGTATATACTTTTAGTTCCAAAGCACTGCTTGCACTGAGAAATCAACTTTTTTGTCTTGTATACCTGAGTGATATAAGAAATGTCAAACATTCCAGGATTATGTGGGGAGTTATATTCACATGTTTGCATAAGGTTTGCAGTCAGTACCTTTGAGTAAAATTGAAATGTATACTTCATTCAGTTCTAAAGCATTGTATGGTTTGAGAAATCAACTTTTTTGTCTTGAATACCTGAGTGATATAACTGGTGTCAAACTTCTCAGGATCATGTGGGGAATGATATTATGATGTTTCCATAACGTTTGCATTCAGTACTTTAGAGTAAAATTAAAGTATATACTTTTAGTGCAAACAACTGCATTCACTGAGAAAATAACTTTTTTGTTTTGAATACCTGAGTGACAGAACAGGTGCCAAACATCTCAGGATCTTGTGGGGAGATATATTCAGATGTTTCCAGAACGTTTGCAGTCAGTACCTTTGAGTAAAATTGAAATCTATACTTCTTTCATTGCTAAAGCACTGTGTTCACTGAGAAATCAACTTTTTTGTCTATAATGCCTGTGATATAACAGGTGTCAAACATCTCAGGATCATGTGGGGAGTTATAGTAAATTGTTTCCATAAGGTTTGCATTCAGTACTTTACAGTAAAATGGAAGTATATACTTGTAGTGCCAAAACACTGCTTTCACTTAGATATCAACTTTTTTGCCTTGAATACCTGAGTGATATAGTAGGTTTCAAACATCTCAAGATCATGTGGGGAGTTATATTCAGTTGTTTGCATAAGGTTTCCAGTCGGTACCTTTGAGTAAAATTGAGATGTGTACTTCTTTCAATGCTAAAGGACTGTATGCTTTGAGAAATCAACTTTTTTGTCTTGAATACCTGAGTGATGTAACAGGTGCCAAACATCTCAGGATCATGTGGGGAGTCCTATTAAGAAGTTTCCATAGTGTTTGCAGTAAGTACCTTTGAGTAAAATTCAAATGTATACTTCATTCAATGCTAAACGACTGTATGCTTTGAGAAATCAACTTTTTTGTCTTGAATACCTGAGTGATATAACTGGTGTCAAACTACTCAGGATCATGTGGGGAATGATATTATGATGTTTCCATAACGTTTGCATGCAGTACTTTAGAGTAAAATTGAAGTATATACTTTTAGTGCAAAGCCTGCATTCACTGAGAAAATAACTTTTTTGTTTTGAATACCTGAGTGACATAACAGGTGCCAAACATCTCAGGATCATGTGGAGAGTTCTATTAAGATGTTTTCATAGTGTTTGCAGTCAGTACCTTTGAGTGAAATTAAAATATATACTTCATTCGATGCTAAAGCACTGGATGCACTGAGAAATCAACTTTTTTGTCCTGTATACCTGAGTGATATAAGACGTGTCAAACATCCCAACATCATGTGGGGAAATGTATTCAGATGCTTCCATAAGGTTTGCAGTCAGTACCTTTTAGTAAAATTGAAATGTATACTTCTTTCATTGCTAAAGCACTGTGTGCACTAAGAAATCAACCTTTTTGTCTATAATGCCCGAGTGATATAAAAGCTGCCATACATCTCAGGATGATGTGAGGAGTTATATTAAGATGTTTCCATAAGGTTTGCATTGAATACTTTAGAGTAAAATTGAACATCTACTTTTAGTTCCAAAGCACTGCTTTCACTGAGCAATCAACTTTTTTGTCTTGAACACCTGAGTGATATAACAGGTTTCAAACATCCCAATATCATGTGGGGAGTTATAGTAAATTGTTTCCATAAGGTTTGCATGCAGTACTTTAGAGTAAAATGGAAGTATATACTTTTAGTGCCAAAGCACTGCATTCACTTAGATATCAACTTTTTTGCCTTGAATACCTGAGTGATATAGTAGGTTTCAAACACCCCAAGATCATGTGGGGAGTTATATTCAGTTGTTTGCATAAGGTTTCCAGTCAGTACCTTTGAGTAAAATTGAGATGTGTACTTCTTTCAATGCTAAAGGACTGTATGCTTTGAGAAATCAACTTTTTTGTCTTGAATACCTGAGTGATGTAACAGGTGCCAAACATCTCAGGATCATGTGGGGAGTCCTATTAAGAAGTTTCCATAGTGTTTGCAGTAAGTACCTTTGAGTAAAATTCAAATGTATACTTCATTCAATGCTAAACGACTGTATGCTTTGAGAAATCAACTTTTTTGTCTTAAATACCTGAGTGATATAACTGGTGTCAAACTTCTCAGGATCATGTGGGGAATGATATTATGATGTTTCCATAAGGTTTGCATGCAGTACTTTAGAGTAAAATTGAAGTATATTCTTTTAGTGCAAAGCCTGCATTCACTGAGAAAATAACTTTTTTGTTTTGAATACCTGAGTGACATAACAGGTGCCAAACATCTCAGGATCATGTGGGGAGTTCAATTAAGATGTTTTCATAGTGTTTGCAGTCAGTACCTTTGAGTAAAATTAAAATGCATACTTCATTCAATGCTAAAGCACTGTGTTCACTGAGAAATCAACTTTTTTGTCTATAATGCCTGAGTGATATAACAGGTGTCAAACATCTCAGGATCATGTGGGGAGTTATAGTAAATTGTTTCCATAAGGTTTGCATTCAGTACTTTAGAGTAAAATGGAAGTATATACTTTTAGTGCCAAGCACTGCATTCACTTAGATATCAACTTTTTTGCCTTGAATACCTGAGTGATATAGTAGGTTTGAAACATCCCAAGATCATGTGGGGAGTTATATTCAGTTGTTTGCATAAGGTTTCCAGTCAGTACCTTTGAGTAAAATTGAGATGTGTACTTCTTTCAATGCTAAAGGATTGTATGCTTTGAGAAATCAACTTTTTTGTCTATAATGCCGGAGTGATATAAAAGGTGCCATACATCTCAGGAAGATGTGAGGAGTTATATTAAGATGTTTCCATAAGGTTTGCATTCAATACTTTAGAGTAAAATTGAAGTATATGCTTTTAGTTCCAAAGCACTGCTTTCACTGAGAAATCAACTTTTTTGTCTTGAATACCTGAGTGATATAAGAAATGTCAAACATTCCAGGATTATGTGGGGAGTTATATGCACATGTTTGCATTAGGTTTTCAGTCAGTACCTTTGAGTAAAATTGAAGTATATACTTTTAGTTCCAAAGCACTGCTTGCACTGAGAAATCGACTTTTTAGTCTTGTATACCTGAGTGATACAAGAAATGTCAAACATTCCAGGATTATGTGGGGAGTTATATTCACATGTTTGCATAAGGTTTGCAGTCAGTACCTTTGAGTAAAATTGAAATGTATACTTCATTCAGTTCTAAAGCACTGTATGGTTTGAGAAATCAACTTTTTTGTCTTGTATACCTGAGTGATATAAGAAATGTCAAACATTCCAGGATTATGTGGGGAGTTATATTCACATGTTTGCATAAGGTTTGCAGTCAGTACCTTTGAGTAAAATTGAAATGTATACTTCATTCAGTTCTAAAGCACTGTATGGTTTGAGAAATCAACTTTTTTGTTTTGAATACCTGAGTGATATAACAGGTGTCAAACATCCCAAGATCATGTGGGGAGATATATTCAGATGCTTCCATAAGGTTTGCAGTCAGTACCTTGGAGTAAAATTGAAATGTATACTACTTTCATTGCTAAAGCACTGTGTGCACTGAGAAATCAACTTTTTTGTCTTGAATGCCTGAGTGATATAACAGGTGTAAAACATCTCAGGATCATGTGGGGAGTTATAGTAAAATGTTTCCATAAGGTTTGCAGTCAGTACCTTTCAGTAAAATTGAAATGTATACTTCATTCAGTTCTAAAGCACTGTATGGTTTGAGAAATCAACTTTTTTTGTCTTGAATACCTGAGTGATATAACTGGTGTCAAACTTCTCAGGATCATGTGGGGAATGATATTATGATGTTTCCATAACGTTTGCATTCAGTACTTTAGAGTAAAATTAAAGTATATACTTTTAGTGCAAACAACTGCATTCACTGAGAAAATAACTTCTTTGTTTTGAATACCTGAGTGACAGAACAGGTGCCAAACATCTCAGTATTATGTGGGGAGTTCAATTAAGATGTTTTCATAGTGTTTTCAGTCAGTACCTTTGAGTAAAATTGAAGTATATACTTTTAGTTCCAAAGCACTGCTTGCACTGAGAAATCAACTTTATTGCTTTGAATACCTGAGTGATATAACAGGTGTCAAACATCTCAGGATCATGTGGGGAGTTATAGTAAATTGTTTCCATAAGGTTTGCATTCAGTACTTTTGAGTAAAATGGAAGTATATACTTTTAGTGCCAAAGCACTGCATTCACTTAGATATCAACTTTTTTGCCTTGAATACCTGAGTGATATAGTAGGTTTCAAACATCCCAAGATCATGTGGGGATTTATATTCAGTTGTTTGCATAAGGTTTCCAGTCAGTACCTTTGAATAAAATTGAGATGTGTACTTCTTTCAATGCTAAAGGATTGTATGCTTTGAGAAATCAACTTTTTTGTCTATAATGCCGGAGTGATATAAAAGGTGCCATACATCTCAGGAAGATGTGAGGAGTTATAATAAGATGTTTCCATAAGGTTTGCATTCAATACTTTAGAGTAAAATTGAAGTATATGCTTTTAGTTCCAAAGCACTGCTTTCACTGAGAAATCAACTTTTTTGTCTTGAATACCTGAGTGATATAAGAAATGTCAAACATTCCAGAATTATGTGGGAAGTTATATGCACATGTTTGCATTAGGTTTTCAGTCAGTACCTTTGAGTAAAATTGAAGTATATACTTTTAGTTCCAAAGCACTGCTTGCACTGAGAAATCGACTTTTTTGTCTTGTATACCTGAGTGATATAAGAAATGTCAAACATTCCAGGATTATGTGGGGAGTTATATTCACATGTTTGCATAAGGTTTGCAGTCAGTACCTTTGAGTAAAATTGAAATGTATACTTCATTCAGTTCTAAAGCACTGTATGGTTTGAGAAATCAACTTTTTTGTTTTGAATACCTGAGTGA
This sequence comes from Mobula birostris, assembly GCF_030028105.1. Classification (NCBI taxonomy): domain Eukaryota; kingdom Metazoa; phylum Chordata; class Chondrichthyes; order Myliobatiformes; family Myliobatidae; genus Mobula; species Mobula birostris. Next base: position 86,068 of record NW_027274439.1, read on the forward strand.
TAGAACAGGTGTCAAACATCCCAAGATCATGTGGGGAGATATATTCAGATGCTTCCATAAGGTTTGCAGTCAGTACCTTTGAGTAAAATTGAAATGTATACTACTTTCATTGCTAAAGCACTGTGTGCACTGAGAAATCAACTTTTTTGTCTTGAATGCCTGAGTGATATAACAGGTGTAAAACATCTCAGGATCATGTGGGGAGTTATAGTAAAATGTTTCCATAAGGTTTGCAGTCAGTACCTTTCAGTAAAATTGAAATGTATACTTCTTCTTTGCTAAAGCACTGTGTGCACTGAGAAATCAACTTTTTTGTCTATAATGCCTGAGTGATATAAAAGGTGCAATACATCTCAGGATGATGTGAGGAGTTATATTAAGATGTTTCCATAAGGTTTGCATTCAATACTTTAGAGTAAAATTGAAGCATATGCTTTTAGTTCCAAAGCACTGCTTTCACTGAGAAATCAACTTTTTTGTCTTGAATACCTGAGTGATATAAGAAATGTTAAACATTCCAGGATTATGTGGGGAGTTATATGCACATTTTTGCATTAGGTTTTCAGTCAGTGCCTTTGAGTAAAATTGAAGTATATACTTTTAGTTCCAAAGCACTGCTTGCACTGAGAAATCAACTTTTTTGTCTTGTATACCTGAGTGATATAAGAAATGTCAAACATTCCAGGATTATGTGGGGAGTTATATTCACATGTTTGCATAAGGTTTGCAGTCAGTACCTTTGAGTAAAATTGAAATGTATACTTCATTCAGTTCTAAAGCACTGTATGGTTTGAGAAATCAACTTTTTTTGTCTTGAATACCTGAGTGATATAACTGGTGTCAAACTTCTCAGGATCATGTGGGGAATGATATTATGATGTTTCCATAACGTTTGCATTCAGTACTTTAGAGTAAAATTAAAGTATATACTTTTAGTGCAAACAACTGCATTCACTGAGAAAATAACTTTTTTGTTTTGAATACCTGAGTGACAGAACAGGTGCCAAACATCTCAGGATCCTGTGGGGAGATATATTCAGATGTTTCCAGAACGTTTGCAGTCAGTACCTTTGAGTAAAATTGAAATCTATACTTCTTTCATTGCTAAAGCACTGTGTTCACTGAGAAATCAACTTTTTTGTCTATAATGCCTGTGATATAACAGGTGTCAAACATCTCAGGATCATGTGGGGAGTTATAGTAAATTGTTTCCATAAGGTTTGCATTCAGTACTTTACAGTAAAATGGAAGTATATACTTGTAGTGCCAAAACACTGCTTTCACTTAGATATCAACTTTTTTGCCTTGAATACCTGAGTGATATAGTAGGTTTCAAACATCTCAAGATCATGTGGGGAGTTATATTCAGTTGTTTGCATAAGGTTTCCAGTCGGTACCTTTGAGTAAAATTGAGATGTGTACTTCTTTCAATGCTAAAGGACTGTATGCTTTGAGAAATCAACTTTTTTGTCTTGAATACCTGAGTGATGTAACAGGTGCCAAACATCTCAGAATCATGTGGGGAGTCCTATTAAGAAGTTTCCATAGTGTTTGCAGTAAGTACCTTTGAGTAAAATTCAAATGTATACTTCATTCAATGCTAAACGACTGTATGCTTTGAGAAATCAACTTTTTTGTCTTGAATACCTGAGTGATATAACTGGTGTCAAACTACTCAGGATCATGTGGGGAATGATATTATGATGTTTCCATAACGTTTGCATGCAGTACTTTAGAGTAAAATTGAAGTATATACTTTTAGTGCAAAGCCTGCATTCACTGAGAAAATAACTTCTTTGTTTTGAATACCTGAGTGACATAACAGGTGCCAAACATCTCAGGATCATGTGGAGAGTTCTATTAAGATGTTTTCATAGTGTTTGCAGTCAGTACCTTTGAGTGAAATTAAAATATATACTTCATTCGATGCTAAAGCACTGGATGCACTGAGAAATCAACTTTTTTGTCCTGTATACCTGAGTGATATAAGACGTGTCAAACATCCCAACATCATGTGGGGAAATGTATTCAGATGCTTCCATAAGGTTTGCAGTCAGTACCTTTTAGTAAAATTGAAATGTATACTTCTTTCATTGCTAAAGCACTGTGTGCACTAAGAAATCAACCTTTTTGTCTATAATGCCCGAGTGATATAAAAGCTGCCATACATCTCAGGATGATGTGAGGAGTTATATTAAGATGTTTCCATAAGGTTTGCATTGAATACTTTAGAGTAAAATTGAACATCTACTTTTAGTTCCAAAGCACTGCTTTCACTGAGCAATCAACTTTTTTGTCTTGAACACCTGAGTGATATAACAGGTTTCAAACATCCCAATATCATGTGGGGAGTTATAGTAAATTGTTTCCATAAGGTTTGCATGCAGTACTTTAGAGTAAAATGGAAGTATATACTTTTAGTGCCAAAGCACTGCATTCACTTAGATATGAACTTTTTTGCCTTGAATACCTGAGTGATATAGTAGGTTTCAAACACCCCAAGATCATGTGGGGAGTTATATTCAGTTGTTTGCATAAGGTTTCCAGTCAGTACCTTTGAGTAAAATTGAGATGTGTACTTCTTTCAATGCTAAAGGACTGTATGCTTTGAGAAATCAACTTTTTTGTCTTGAATACCTGAGTGATGTAACAGGTGCCAAACATCTCAGGATCATGTGGGGAGTCCTATTAAGAAGTTTCCATAGTGTTTGCAGTAAGTACCTTTGAGTAAAATTCAAATGTATACTTCATTCAATGCTAAACGACTGCATGCTTTGAGAAATCAACTTTTTTGTCTTAAATACCTGAGTGATATAACTGGTGTCAAACTTCTCAGGATCATGTGGGGAATGATATTATGATGTTTCCATAAGGTTTGCATGCAGTACTTTAGAGTAAAATTGAAGTATATTCTTTTAGTGCAAAGCCTGCATTCACTGAGAAAATAACTTTTTTGTTTTGAATACCTGAGTGACATAACAGGTGCCAAACATCTCAGGATCATGTGGGGAGTTCAATTAAGATGTTTTCATAGTGTTTGCAGTCAGTACCTTTGAGTAAAATTAAAATGCATACTTCATTCAATGCTAAAGCACTGTGTTCACTGAGAAATCAACTTTTTTGTCTATAATGCCTGAGTGATATAACAGCTGTCAAACATCTCAGGATCATGTGGGGAGTTATAGTAAATTGTTTCCATAAGGTTTGCATTCAGTACTTTAGAGTAAAATGGAAGTATATACTTTTAGTGCCAAGCACTGCATTCACTTAGATATCAACTTTTTTGCCTTGAATACCTGAGTGATATAGTAGGTTTCAAACATCCCAAGATCATGTGGGGAGTTATATTCAGTTGTTTGCATAAGGTTTCCAGTCAGTACCTTTGAGTAAAATTGAGATGTGTACTTCTTTCAATGCTAAAGGATTGTATGCTTTGAGAAATCAACTTTTTTGTCTATAATGCCGGAGTGATATAAAAGGTGCCATACATCTCAGGAAGATGTGAGGAGTTATATTAAGATGTTTCCATAAGGTTTGCATTCAATACTTTAGAGTAAAATTGAAGTATATGCTTTTAGTTCCAAAGCACTGCTTTCACTGAGAAATCAACTTCTTTGTCTTGAATACCTGAGTGATATAAGAAATGTCAAACATTCCAGGATTATGTGGGGAGTTATATGCACATGTTTGCATTAGGTTTTCAGTCAGTACCTTTGAGTAAAATTGAAGTATATACTTTTAGTTCCAAAGCACTGCTTGCACTGAGAAATCGACTTTTTAGTCTTGTATACCTGAGTGATATAAGAAATGTCAAACATTCCAGGATTATGTGGGGAGTTATATTCACATGTTTGCATAAGGTTTGCAGTCAGTACCTTTGAGTAAAATTGAAATGTATACTTCATTCAGTTCTAAAGCACTGTATGGTTTGAGAAATCAACTTTTTTGTCTTGTATACCTGAGTGATATAAGAAATGTCAAACATTCCAGGATTATGTGGGGAGTTATATTCACATGTTTGCATAAGGTTTGCAGTCAGTACCTTTGAGTAAAATTGAAATGTGTACTTCTTTCAATGCTAAAGGATTGTATGCTTTGAGAAATCAACTTTTTTGTCTACAATGCCGGAGTGATATAAAAGGTGCCATACATCTCAGGAAGATGTGAGGAGTTATATTAAGATGTTTCCATAAGGTTTGCATTCAATACTTTAGAGTAAAATTGAAGTATATGCTTTTAGTTCCAAAGCACTGCTTTCACTGAGAAATCGACTTTTTTGTCTCGTATACCTGAGTGATATAAGAAATGTCAAACATTCCAGGATTATGTGGGGAGTTATATTCACATGTTTGCATAAGGTTTGCAGTCAGTACCTTTGAGTAAAATTGAAATGTATACTTCATTCAGTTCTAAAGCACTGTATGGTTTGAGAAATCAACTTTTTTGTTTTGAATACCTGAGTGATATAACAGGTGTCAAACATCCCAAGATCATGTGGGGAGATATATTCAGATGCTTCCATAAGGTTTGCAGTCAGTACCTTTGAGTAAAATTGAAATGTATACTACTTTCATTGCTAAAGCACTGTATGCACTGAGAAATCAACTTTTTTGTCTTGAATGCCTGAGTGATATAACAGGTGTAAAACATCTCAGGATCATGTGGGGAGTTATAGTAAAATGTTTCCATAAGGTTTGCAGTCAGTACCTTTCAGTAAAATTGAAATGTATACTTCATTCAGTTCTAAAGCACTGTATGGTTTGAGAAATCAACTTTTTTGTCTTGAATACCTGAGTGATATAACTGGTGTCAAACTTCTCAGGATCATGTGGGGAATGATATTATGATGTTTCCATAACGTTTGCATTCAGTACTTTAGAGTAAAATTAAAGTATATACTTTTAGTGCAAACAACTGCATTCACTGAGAAAATAACTTTTTTGTTTTGAATACCTGTGTGACAGAACAGGTGCCAAATATCTCAGTATCATGTGGGGAGTTCAATTAAGATGTTTTCATAGTGTTTGCAGTCAGTACCTTTGAGTAAAATTGAGATCTGTACTTCTTTCAATGCTAAAGGACTGTACGCTTTGAGAAATCAACTTTTTTGTCTTGAATACCTGAGTGATGTAACAGGTGCCAATCATCTCAGGATCATGTGGGGAGTCCTATGAAGAAGTTTCCATAGTGTTTGCAGTAAGTACCTTTGAGTAAAATTCAAATGTATACTTCATTCAATGCTAAACGACTGTATGCTTTGAGAAATCAACTTTTTTGTCTTGAATACCTGAGTGATATAACTGGTGTCAAACTTCTCAGGATCATGTGGGGAATGATATTATGATGTTTCCATAAGGTTTGCATGCAGTACTTTAGAGTAAAATTGAAGTATATACTTTTAGTGCAAAGCCTGCATTCACTGAGAAAATAACTTTTTTGTTTTGAATACCTGAGTGACATAACAGGTGCCAAACATCTCAGGATCATGTGGAGAGTTCTATTAAGATGTTTTCATAGTGTTTGCAGTCAGTACCTTTGAGTGAAATTAAAATGTATACTTCATTCGATGCTAAAGCACTGGATGCACTGAGAAATCAACTTTTTTGTCCTGTATACCTGAGTGATATAAGAGGTGTCAAACATCCCAACATCATGTGGGGAAATATATTCAGATGCTTCCATAAGGTTTGCAGTCAGTACCTTTGAGTAAAATTGAAATGTATACTTCTTTCATTGTTAAAGCACTGTGTGCACTGAGAAATCAACTTTTTTGTCTATAATGCCTGAGTGATATCAAAGGTGCCATACATCTCAGGATAATGTGAGGAGTTATATTAAGATGTTTCCATAAGTTTTGCATTCAATATTTTACAGTAAAATTGAAGTATATGCTTTTAGTTCCAAAGCACTGCTTTCACTGAGAAATCAACTTTTTTGTCTTGAATACCTGAGTGATATAAGAAATGTCAAACATTCCAGGATTATGTGGGGAGTTATATGCACATGTTTGCATTAGGTTTTCAGTCAGTACCTTTGAGTAAAATTGAAGTATATACTTTTAGTTCCAAAGCACTGCTTGCACTGAGAAATCGACTTTTTTGTCTTGTATACCTGAGTGATATAAGAAATGTCAAACATTCCAGGATTATGTGGGGAGTTATATTCACATGATTGAATAAGGTTTGCAGTCAGTACCTTTGAGTAAAATTGAAATGTATACTTCATTCAGTTCTAAAGCACTGTATGGTTTGAGAAATCAACTTTTTTGTCTTGAATACCTGAGTGATATTACTGGTGTCAAACTTCTCAGGATCATCTGGGGAATGATATTATGATGTTTCCATAACGTTTGCATTCAGTACTTTAGAGTAAAATTAAAGTATATACTTTTAGTGCAAACAACTGCATTCACTGAGAAAATAACTTTTTTGTTTTGAATACCTAAGTGAAAGAACAGGTGCCAAACATCTCAGGATCATGTGGGGAGTTCTATTAAGATGTTTTCATAGTGTTTGCAGTCAGTACCTTTGAGTATAATTAAAATCTATACTTCATTCAATGCTAAAGCTCTGGATGCACTGAGATATCAACTTTTTTGTCTATAATGCCTGAGTGATATAAAAGGTGCCATACATCTTAGGATGATGTGAGGAGTTATATTAAGATGTTTCCATAATGTTTGCATTCAATACTTTAGAGTAAAATTGAAGTATATTCTTTTAGTTCCAAAGCACTGCTTTCACTGAGAAATCAACTCTTTTGTCTTGTGTACCTGAGTGATATAAGAGGTGTCAAACATCCCAGGATCATGTGGGGAGTTATATTAAGATGTTTCTATAGTGTTTGCAGTAAGTACCTTTGGGTAAAATTGAAATGTGTACTTCATTCTATGTAAAGCACTGTATGCTTTGAGGAATGAAATTTTTTTTCTTGAACTCCTGTGTGATATAACAGGTGTCAAACATCTCAAGATCATGTGGGGAGTTATATTAATATGTTTCCATAAGGTTTGCATTCAATACTTTAGAGTAAAATTGAACATCTACTTTTAGTTCCAAAGCACTGCTTTCACTGAGCAATCAACTTTTTTGTCTTGAACACCTGAGTGATATAACAGGTTTCAAACATCCCAAGATCATGTGGGGAGTTATAGTAAATTGTTTCCATAAGGTTTGCATTCAGTACTTTAGAGTAAAATGGAAGTATATACTTTTAGTGCCAAAGCACTGCATTCACTTAGATATCAACTTTTTTGCCTTGAATACCTGTGTGATATAGTAGGTTTCAAACATCCCAAGATCATGTGGGGAGTTATATTCAGTTGTTTTCAGAAGGTTTCCAGTCAGTACCTTTGAGTAAAATTGAGATGTGTACTTCTTTCAATGCTAAAGGACTGTATGCTTTGAGAAATCAACATTTTTGTCTTGAATACCTGAGTGATGTAACATGTGCCAAACATCTCAGGATCATGTGGGGAGTCCTATTAAGAAGTTTCCATAGTGTTTGCAGTAAGTACCTTTGAGTAAAATTCAAATGTATACTTCATTCAATGCTAAACGACTGTATGCTTTGAGAAATCAACTTTTTTGTCTTAAATACCTGAGTGATATAACTGGTGTCAAACTTCTCAGGATCATGTGGGGAATGATATTATGATGTTTCCATAAGGTTTGCATGCAGTGCTTTAGAGTAAAATTGAAGTGTATACTTCATTCAGTTCTAAAGCACTGTATGGTTTGAGAAATCAACTTCTTTGTTTTGAATACCTGAGTGATATAACAGGTGTCAAACATCCCAAGATCATGTGGGGAGATATATTCAGATGCTTCCATAAGGTTTGCAGTCAGTACCTTTGAGTAAAATTGAAATGTATACTACTTTCATTGCTAAAGCACTGTGTGCACTGAGAAATCAACTTTTTTGTCTTGAATGCCTGAGTGATACAACAGGTGTAAAACATCTCAGGATCATGTGGGGAGTTATAGTAAAATGTTTCCATAAGGTTTGCAGTCAGTACCTTTCAGTAAAATTGAAATGTATACTTCTTCTTTGCTAAAGCACTGTGTGCACTGAGAAATCAACTTTTTTGTCTATAATGCCTGAGTGATATAAAAGGTGCAATACATCTCAGGATGATGTGAGGAGTTATATTAAGATGTTTCCATAAGGTTTGCATTCAATACTTTAGAGTAAAATTGAAGTATATGCTTTTAGTTCCAAAGCACTGCTTTCACTGAGAAATCAACTTTTTTGTCTTGAATACCTGAGTGATATAAGAAATGTTAAACATTCCAGGATTATGTGGGGAGTTATATGCACATTTTTGCATTAGGTTTTCAGTCAGTGCCTTTGAGTAAAATTGAAGTATATACTTTTAGTTCCAAAGCACTGCTTGCACTGAGAAATCAACTTTTTTGTCTTGTATACCTGAGTGATATAAGAAATGTCAAACATTCCAGGATTATGTGGGGAGTTATATTCACATGTTTGCATAAGGTTTGCAGTCAGTACCTTTGAGTAAAATTGAAATGTATACTTCATTCAGTTCTAAAGCACTGTATGGTTTGAGAAATCAACTTTTTTGTTTTGAATACCTGAGTGATATAACAGGTGTCAAACATCCCAAGATCATGTGGGGAGATATATTCAGATGCTTCCATAAGGTTTGCAGTCAGTACCTTTGAGTAAAATTGAAATGTATACTACTTTCATTGCTAAAGCACTGTATGCACTGAGAAATCAACTTTTTTGTCTTGAATGCCTGAGTGATATAACAGGTGTAAAACATCTCAGGATCATGTGGGGAGTTATAGTAAAATGTTTCCATAAGGTTTGCAGTCAGTACCTTTCAGTAAAATTGAAATGTATACTTCATTCAGTTCTAAAGCACTGTATGGTTTGAGAAATCAACTTTTTTGTCTTGAATACCTGAGTGATATAACAGGTGTCAAACATCCCAAGATCATGTGGGGAGATATATTCAGATGCTTCCATAAAGTTTGCAGTCAGTACCTTTGAGTAAAATTGAAATGTATACTACTTTCATTGCTAAAGCACTGTGTGCACTGAGAAATCAACTTTTTTGTCTTGAATGCCTGAGTGATATAACAGGTGTAAAACATCTCAGGATCATGTGGGGAGTTATAGTAAAATGTTTCCATAAGGTTTGCAGTCAGTACCTTTCAGTAAAATTGAAATGTATACTTCTTCTTTGCTAAAGCACTGTGTGCACTGAGAAATCAACTTTTTTGTCTATAATGCCTGAGTGATATAAAAGGTGCAATACATCTCAGGATGATGTGAGGAGTTATATTAAGATGTTTCCATAAGGTTTGCATTCAATACTTTAGAGTAAAATTGAAGTATATGCTTTTAGTTCCAAAGCACTGTTTTCACTGAGAAATCAACTTTTTTGTCTTGTATACCTGAGTGATATAAGAAATGTCAAACATTCCAGGATTATGTGGGGAGTTATATTCACATGTTTGCATAAGGTTTGCAGTCAGTACCTTTGAGTAAAATTGAAATGTATACTTCATTCAGTTCTAAAGCACTGTATGGTTTGAGAAATCAACTTTTTTGTCTTGAATACCTGAGTGATATAAATGGTGTCAAACTTCTCAGGATCATGTGGGGAATGATATTATGATGTTTCCATAACGTTTGCATTCAGTACTTTAGAGTAAAATTAAAGTATATACTTTTAGTGCAAACAACTGCATTCACTGAGAAAATAACTTTTTTGTTTTGAATACCTGAGTGACAGAACAGGTGCCAAACATCTCAGGATCATGTGGGGAGATATATTCAGATGTTTCCAGAACGTTTGCCGTCAGTACCTTTGAGTAAAATTGAAATCTATACTTCTTTCATTGCTAAAGCACTGTGTTCACTGAGAAATCAACTTTTTTGTCTATAATGCCTGTGATATAACAGGTGTCAAACATCTCAGGATCATGTGGGGAGTTATAGTAAATTGTTTCCATAAGGTTTGCATTCAGTACTTTAGAGTAAAATGGAAGTATAAACTTGTAGCGCCAAAACACTGCTTTCACTTAGATATCAACTTTTTTGCCTTGAATACCTGAGTGATATAGTAGGTTTCAAACATCCCAAGATCATGTGGGGAGTTATATTCAGTTGTTTGCATAAGGTTTCCAGTCAGTACTTTTGAGTAAAATTGAGATGTGTACTTCTTTCAATGCTAAAGGACTGTATGCTTTGAGAAATCAACTTTTTTGTCTTGAATACCTGAGTGATGTAACAGGTGCCAAACATCTCAGGATCATGTGGGGAGTCCTATTAAGAAGTTTCCATAGTGTTTGCAGTAAGTACCTTTGAGTAAAATTCAAATGTATACTTCATTCAATGCTAAACGACTGTATGCTTTGAGAAATCAACTTTTTTGACTTGAATACCTGAGTGATATAACTGGTGTCAAACTACTCAGGATCATGTGGGGAATGATATTATGATGTTTCCATAAGGTTTGCATGCAGTACTTTAGAGTAAAATTGAAGTATATTCTTTTAGTGCAAAGCCTGCATTCACTGAGAAAATAACTTTTTTGTTTTGAATACCTGAGTGACATAACAGGTGCCAAACATCTCAGGATCATGTGGGGAGTTCAATTAAGATGTTTTCATAGTGTTTGCAGTCAGTACCTTTGAGTAAAATTAAAATGTATACTTCATTCAATGCTAAAGCACTGTGTTCACTGAGAAATCAACTTTTTTGTCTATAATGCCTGAGTGATATAACAGGTGTCAAACATCTCAGGATCATGTGGGGAGTTATAGTAAATTGTTTCCATAAGGTTTGCATTCAGTACTTTAGAGTAAAATGGAAGTATATACTTTTAGTGCCAAGCACTGCATTCACTTAGATATCAACTTTTTTGCCTTGAATGCCTGAGTGATATAGTAGGTTTCAAACATCCCAAGATCATGTGGGGAGTTATATTCAGTTGTTTGCATAAGGTTTCCAGTCAGTACCTTTGAGTAAAATTGAGATGTGTACTTCTTTCAATGCTAAAGGATTGTATGCTTTGAGAAATCAACTTTTTTGTCTATAATGCCGGGGTGATATAAAAGGTGCCATACATCTCAGGAAGATGTGAGGAGTTATATTAAGATGTTTCCATAAGGTTTGCATTCAATACTTTAGAGTAAAATTGAAGTATATGCTTTTAGTTCCAAAGCACTGCTTTCACTGAGAAATCAACTTTTTTGTCTTGAATACCTGAGTGATATAAGAAATGTCAAACATTCCAGGATTATGTGGGGAGTTATATGCACATGTTTGCATTAGGTTTTCAGTCAGTACCTTTGAGTAAAATTGAAGTATATACTTTTAGTTCCAAAGCACTGCTTGCACTGAGAAATCGACTTTTTTGTCTTGTATACCTGAGTGATATAAGAAATGTCAAACATTCCAGGATTATGTGGGGAGTTATATTCACATGTTTGCATAAGGTTTGCAGTCAGTACCTTTGAGTAAAATTGAAATGTATACTTCATTCAGTTCTAAAGCACTGTATGGTTTGAGAAATCAACTTTTTTGTTTTGAATACCTGAGTGATATAACAGGTGTCAAACATCCCAAGATCATGTGGGGAGATATATTCAGATGCTTCCATAAGGTTTGCAGTCAGTACCTTTGAGTAAAATTGAAATGTATACTACTTTCATTGCTAAAGCACTGTATGCACTGAGAAATCAACTTTTTTGTCTTGAATGCCTGAGTGATATAACAGGTGTAAAACATCTCAGGATCATGTGGGGAGTTATAGTAAAATGTTTCCATAAGGTTTGCAGTCAGTACCTTTCAGTAAAATTGAAATGTATACTTCATTCAGTTCTAAAGCACTGTATGGTTTGAGAAATCAACTTTTTTGTCTTGAATACCTGAGTGATATAACTGGTGTCAAACTTCTCAGGATCATGTGGGGAATGATATTATGATGTTTCCATAACGTTTGCATTCAGTACTTTAGAGTAAAATTAAAGTATATACTTTTAGTGCAAACAACTGCATTCACTGAGAAAATAACTTTTTTGTTTTGAATACCTGTGTGACAGAACAGGTGCCAAACATCTCAGTATCATGTGGGGAGTTCAATTAAGATGTTTTCATAGTGTTTTCAGTCAGTACCTTTGAGTAAAATTGAAGTATATACTTTTAGTTCCAAAGCACTGCTTGCACTGAGAAATCAACTTTTTTGCTTTGAATACCTGAGTGATATAACAGGTGTCAAACATCTCAGGATCATGTGGGGAGTTATAGTAAATTGTTTCCATAAGGTTTGCATTCAGTACTTTAGAGTAAAATGGAAGTATATACTATTAGTGCCAAAGCACTGCATTCACTTAGATATCAACTTTTTTGCCTTGAATACCTGAGTGATATAGTAGGTTTCAAACATCCCAAGATCATGTGGGGAGTTATATTCAGTTGTTTGCATAAGGTTTCCAGTCAGTACCTTTGAGTAAAATTGAGATGTGTACTTCTTTCAATGCTAAAGGGCTGTATGCTTTGAGAAATCAACTTTTTTGTCTTGAATACCTGAGTGATGTAACAGGTGCCAAACATCTCAGGATCATGTGGGGAGTCCTATTAAGAAGTTTCCATAGTGTTTGCAGTAAGTACCTTTGAGTAAAATTCAAATGTATACTTCATTCAATGCTAAACGACTTTATGTTTGAGAAATCAACTTTTTTGTCTTAAATACCTGAGTGATATAACTGGTGTCAAACTTCTCAGGATCATGTGGGGAATGATATTATGATGTTTCCTTAAGGTTTGCATGCAGTACTTTAGAGTAAAATTGAAGTATATTCTTTTAGTGCAAAGCCTGCATTCACTGAGAAAATAACTTTTTTGTTTTGAATACCTGAGTGACATAACAGGTGCCAAACATCTCAGGATCATGTGGGGAGTTCAATTAAGATGTTTTCATAGTGTTTGCAGTCAGTACCTTTGAGTAAAATTGAGATGTGTACTTCTTTCAATGCTAAAGGACTGTACGCTTTGAGAAATCAACTTTTTTGTCTTGAATACCTGAGTGATGTAACAGGTGCCAATCATCTCAGGATCATGTGGGGAGTCCTATGAAGAAGTTTCCATAGTGTTTGCAGTAAGTACCTTTGAGTAAAATTCAAATGTATACTTCATTCAATGCTAAACGACTGTATGCTTTGAGAAATCAACTTTTTTGTCTTGAATGCCTGAGTGATATAACTGGTGTCAAACTTCTCAGGATCATGTGGGGAATGATATTATGATGTTTCCATAAGGTTTGCATGCAGTACTTTAGAGTAAAATTGAAGTATATACTTTTAGTGCAAAGCCTGCATTCACTGAGAAAATAACTTTTTTGTTTTGAATACCTGAGTGACATAACAGGTGCCAAACATCTCAGGATCATGTGGAGAGTTCTATTAAGATGTTTTCATAGTGTTTGCAGTCAGTACCTTTGAGTGAAATTAAAATGTATACTTCATTCGATGCTAAAGCACTGGATGCACTGAGAAATCAACTTTTTTGTCCTGTATACCTGAGTGATATAAGAGGTGTCAAACATCCCAACATCATGTGGGGAAATATATTCAGATGCTTCCATAAGGTTTGCAGTCAGTACCTTTGAGTAAAATTGAAATGTATACTTCTTTCATTGCTAAAGCACTGTGTGCACTGAGAAATCAACTTTTTTGTCTTGAATGCCTGAGTGATATAACAGGTGTAAAACATCTCAGGATCATGTGGGGAGTTATAGTAAAATGTTTCCATAAGGTTTGCAGTCAGTACCTTTCAGTAAAATTGAAATGTATACTTCTTCTTTGCTAAAGCACTGTGTGCACTGAGAAATCAACTTTTTTGTCTATAATGCCTGAGTGATATAAAAGGTGCAATACATCTCAGGATGATGTGAGGAGTTATATTAAGATGTTTCCATAAGGTTTGCATTGAATACTTTAGAGTAAAATTGAAGTATATGCTTTTAGTTCCAAAGCACTGCTTTCACTGAGAAATCAACTTTTTTGTCTTGTATACCTGAGTGATATAAGAAATGTCAAACATTCCAGGATTATGTGGGGAGTTATATTCACATGTTTGCATAAGGTTTGCAGTCAGTACCTTTGAGTAAAATTGAAATGTATACTTCATTCAGTTCTAAAGCACTGTATGGTTTGTGAAATCAACTTTTTTGTCTATAATGCCTGAGTGATATAACAGGTGTCAAACATCTCAGGATCATGTGGGGAGTTATAGTAAATTGTTTCCATAAGGTTTGCATTCAGTACTTTAGAGTAAAATTGAAGTATATACTTTTAGTGCCAAGCACTGCATTCACTTAGATATCAACTTTTTTGCCTTGAATACCTGAGTGATATAGTAGGTTTCAAACATCCCAAGATCATGTGGGGAGTTATATTCAGTTGTTTGCATAAGGTTTCCAGTCAGTACCTTTGAGTAAAATTGAGATGTGTACTTCTTTCAATGCTAAAGGATTGTATGCTTTGAGAAATCAACTTTTTTGTCTATAATGCCGGAGTGATATAAAAGGTGCCATACATCTCAGGAAGATGTGAGGAGTTATATTAAGATGTTTCCATAAGGTTTGCATTCAATACTTTAGAGTAAAATTGAAATATATGCTTTTAGTTCCAAAGCACTGCTTTCACTGAGAAATCAACTTTTTTGTTTTGAATACCTGAGTGATATAAGAAATGTCAAACATTCCAGGATTATGTGGGGAGTTATATGCACATGTTTGCATTAGGTTTTGTCAGTACCTTTGAGTAAAATTGAAGTATATACTTTTAGTTCCAAAGCACTGCTTGCACTGAGAAATCGACTTTTTTGTCTTGTATACCTGAGTGATATAAGAAATGTCAAACATTCCAGGATTATGTGGGGAGTTATATTCACATGTTTGCATAAGGTTTGCAGTCAGTACCTTTGAGTAAAATTGAAATGTATACTTCATTCAGTTCTAAAGCACTGTATGGTTTGAGAAATCAACTTTTTTGTTTTGAATACCTGAGTGATATAACAGGTGTCAAACATCCCAAGATCATGTGGGGAGATATATTCAGATGCTTCCATAAGGTTTGCAGTCAGTACCTTTGAGTAAAATTGAAATGTATACTACTTTCATTGCTAAAGCACTGTATGCACTGAGAAATCAACTTTTTTGTCTTGAATGCCTGAGTGATATAACAGGTGTAAAACATCTCAGGATCATGTGGGGAGTTATAGTAAAATGTTTCCATAAGGTTTGCAGTCAGTACCTTTCAGTAAAATTGAAATGTATACTTCATTCAGTTCTAAAGCACTGTATGGTTTGAGAAATCAACTTTTTTGTCTTGAATACCTGAGTGATATAACTGGTGTCAAACTTCTCAGGATCATGTGGGGAATGATATTATGATGTTTCCATAAGGTTTGCATGCAGTGCTTTAGAGTAAAATTGAAGTGTATACTTCATTCAGTTCTAAAGCACTGTATGGTTTGAGAAATCAACTTCTTTGTTTTGAATACCTGAGTGATATAACAGGTGTCAAACATCCCAAGATCATGTGGGGAGATATATTCAGATGCTTCCATAAGGTTTGCAGTCAGTACCTTTGAGTAAAATTGAAATGTATACTACTTTCATTGCTAAAGCACTGTGTGCACTGAGAAATCAACTTTTTTGTCTTGAATGCCTGAGTGATACAACAGGTGTAAAACATCTCAGGATCATGTGGGGAGTTATAGTAAAATGTTTCCATAAGGTTTGCAGTCAGTACCTTTCAGTAAAATTGAAATGTATACTTCTTCTTTGCTAAAGCACTGTGTGCACTGAGAAATCAACTTTTTGTCTATAATGCCTGAGTGATATAAAAGGTGCAATACATCTCAGGATGATGTGAGGAGTTATATTAAGATGTTTCCATAAGGTTTGCATTCAATACTTTAGAGTAAAATTGAAGTATATGCTTTTAGTTCCAAAGCACTGCTTTCACTGAGAAATCAACTTTTTTGTCTTGAATACCTGAGTGATATAAGAAATGTTAAACATTCCAGGATTATGCGGGGAGTTATATGCACATTTTTGCATTAGGTTTTCAGTCAGTGCCTTTGAGTAAAATTGAAGTATATACTTTTAGTTCCAAAGCACTGCTTGCACTGAGAAATCAACTTTTTTGTCTTGTATACCTGAGTGATATAAGAAATGTCAAACATTCCAGGATTATGTGGGGAGTTATATTCACATGTTTGCATAAGGTTTGCAGTCAGTACCTTTGAGTAAAATTGAAATGTATACTTCATTCAGTTCTAAAGCACTGTATGGTTTGAGAAATCAACTTTTTTGTTTTGAATACCTGAGTGATATAACAGGTGTCAAACATCCCAAGATCATGTGGGGAGATATATTCAGATGCTTCCATAAGGTTTGCAGTCAGTACCTTTGAGTAAAATTGAAATGTATACTACTTTCATTGCTAAAGCACTGTATGCACTGAGAAATCAACTTTTTTGTCTTGAATGCCTGAGTGATATAACAGGTGTAAAACATCTCAGG